>NC_069730.1:15690152-15920152 GCF_027358585.1 Pangasianodon hypophthalmus | reverse complement strand
GTAATTATTTCTGCACGATATTCTTCTGACTTATGACTGTTTTAATGTATCAAACGAGGAGAAGTATGTATTTATTTTGCAACATTAAGATCATATTCCACTTTTCCCAAGATGATAAATCTTGTTATATTAGTCTGTACAACTAATTGGAAAATATGAAATATACAATAGGGGAAAACGTAGTGCTTGTTGTGTGAAAGAGCTTAACTGTCTGCTAGATTTTGGCCAGTCAAATTCTTATCTTCCACCGTTCCTTCTTCAAACAGAACCTAATCTCTTCATTTGCTATAAGAAATATGGAAGTATGGAAATTCCAACAGGAATAAGTTGGGAAATATTTAAAGATGCACGCTGCTGCATTATTATATACAGCTACACAAGTACAACACCTTGCTCTGTATAGCGCCTGCATGACACCGTCCTCATTTAGTCCAGCATTATGGTTTATAGTCAATGCATTAAATGTATGACTGTGTAAATATTTGTGCGAGGTCATCCACTTGGTTAGTATAAACACTCTTGTAGTCCAGACATCCTCTCTCATTGACTGCATTCACCTGTCTCTCAACAGTTAATCAAAAAAGCTAAACGAATGCAGTGCAATAATGCTGTATGAAGGAGATGGTGTACTTTGAGCTACTAAAGATAATATGGATTGTTATGTGAATATGTAAAATTGTGAAGCAGCTATTGGGTGAAGTCAGCTACATTTAGTAAGATTTATAATAGCAGGATCATTATGCTTAACAACATTCAGAACATATTTGAAAAGTATGTGATGGTAGCGTACTGAAACCTGTATAGTTTGCTGTGTGATAGTGTTTAATTGTTTAACAGTCTCATAAGCCTTACTATAACCTTCATATATTCCTGAAGTGCAAAAATACCAACTTATTCAGACAACTTAAAACTGCAAACCTTTTTTTGAGGGTCACTTATTCTATATGTGTATTTTTGCATGTGTTTTCGGGATGACATAATGTGAACAGCATGTGGGTGTATGTAAAATCAATTCAGAACTGAAAAATATCTTTGCTTTCCTCAAAATAAAAAATATACATATTTTGGCATTATATAAAGGATTAAGTCCAATGTCAGCATCAGTATGGATTATTATGTATTATTCAGGAACACCAATAATCTAAGAAAAGAGCACACAGGACATTTACTAGAAACATAGTTCTAATCATCCAAATACATACTAATGAACTTTAATTACATCCTATCTCTATTAATGTATTTATTCTTTCTGTGATTTTAGTTTTGTTACCAAGTCAAGATCATTCATCAGCTGCGTGACTAGGCTCAACATTGCAGAAAAGGTAAAAACATCTACATCATAATGATTGGATTACTTTGGATAATATGAGTGTTGTGTTTAATTGGAACTATCTACAACTAACTGACATTTAGTATCAAACCTATTTTATAAAGGCAAGGAGCCTTTTAGTCATTAGTCCATTTACTGTATTATGTTTTAAAAGTGTTTAGAATTTCATTAACAAAATTCATTCTACATGCCTCTGTTAACAAATTGTAACAAGAGTTTAAGCTTGTTCATGAGGTCTTACGGTTGTGAATTCGTAAAAAATCTACACAAAGCTACTTGTATGAAAAGTTAGTAGAGGAAGTGGAGTTAGCTCTTGTAGTTTTGCATATGACATCATTCATGTGAAGTCCAACGACATCACTCTTTAGAGAATTTGTACAAACTTTGCATGAGATTGGTTAGTCAAATTAGGTACAAATTAGGTGCTTTAATTATTTCCAGAAGTGATTATAAAATATTTGCAGTGCTTTACATTGTCTCAGCATTTTTACATCAGAGGCTTGAATATCCATCACATGGTTTTCAAAAATTTCAGCTCAATCAGCACAATCAAAATTGATAAGCAGCTTCATTTTTGGTCTATACACCTTTTATTTTTTTCTATTCTGTACCCTTTAAATCAAAGTTCATACTGCTATAGTTTTTTTTTTTTTTGTATGAGTCCAGTTTCAGAGGATGTTATAATTACAGCTGCTAGAAAGCTAAGACAAATATTTGTTCTGCCACCTGCTTTGGGGAAGAACTTCTTTGTTGTATCTCTCTCTCTCTCTCTCTCTCTCTCTCTCTCTCCATAGACTAATATTTAAGCAAATTGTACCATCAATAGATTAAACAGTTCTACTTGAATGTTTTTAAGAGATTACTCGGTGTTCAGATCTGAGTCTGTATGAATGTGCAGTGTCTAGACATTTCCTAGACCTTGGCTTCAGTACTGTAGTTCCAGTGGTTTAAACATTTGCAGATTTGTACAGTGGTTATGTTTAGGCCTAGGTGTGAGGTTATCAGCTGTAGCTTTTCCTATAAGAGAAGCGCAGCACAAAGATTATTATTATTATTATTATTATATGGCAGAACGAGCATCACGATGAACACTCTCTCTACTAGTTGCATGATCTGAACTGTACTGTATTTTTTGGGAAACTTGTCTCAGATAATTGTAACAATTCCTACAAATTTTGCAATATATCACGTTAATCTTGCACACTACGTTTCATATATATAACACAATGTGGACTTGTGTCACATTTCAAACTGCAAAATATAGATATTACAGATTTTACACTCAAACAATTCTTGTTCTGTATTCTCTGCCTCAAACATACCTGTATGTTTCTATTCGACTTTGAAAAATGTATCAGCCCCAAAGCAGTTGAAGTCCTTCAACATTTACTTCCAACTTCAAGTTGCCTCATTAATAAGGCTTTTCTTCAGAAGTATTGCTCTAGAGATGATTTTGTCAGCACTATAACCAACATACAAACTAACATTGTCTCACATATGAAAGATTACAAAGGTTAAGTATATGGATGGGGTTAGTGTTCGTATATTTTCTTACAAATATGAAATAATTTTAGTATGAAATCAAACCACATCAATCTGATGCCTAATCTGAACATGCTGTAGCTGTTAAATCTGCTTAGGAGCAAACTGTGCATTTCTTATAACTACACCCATTATTACATCCCTTTATGATCTAATGTAGTACCAGAGTTTAGAAGTAATAAAATATTTTGTAGTGAAACGGAGAGTTTAACAAGCTTGGAGGCACTCTATAAATTCAGTTTACAAACAGGCATTCAACAGGCCACACAATATCTATAAAGTTTTACCTGGTTTTGAATTAATGGCTTATAAAAAATATACAGTGGGTGTATTTTAGAGCAGGATATGCTGAATATAAACACCAAATCTGGCTCTAAAGCATGGTCATATTTTACACTTGTGAAGTATATATTTCGAAATGGGAGAGGAAGCTGTCTGACTGGTCGAGAGGTTTTTCTCCCCCAAGTTTTGTATGCATATAATGCTCTAGCGGCTCTGCTCTCATAAGTTGATTTAAATTATGCCCTCTACATTATGAGGTGTGAGAGGAAATAAATCTCTCTAAATGAATTTGGTGAATGGGGAAGTGCCGGTGTGGGAGGGTGTACAGCAGGGTGCCTGCTGTGGAACAGAAGAGGGCTAATTTCACCACACACCCACTACTCCTCTGGGGAAAGATGCTACAATTTATTTTTTGTTTATCCCTTAGTAATTTCGCACTTCTTTTCAAGTATATGAAAAAGCGCACAGAGTAAAAATGAAGTTCTGAAAGTGACATTCCAGATAGAAAACAAAGCTGAAATTGAAAACAAAATAAAAGTGTCTGGTGTGTAAGTAAAGAAAAAAAATCAGAAAAAGTAAAGTAGCCTATTTAAAGTGCAGTGTTGTTTCGCAGCGGCAGGCTTAGCTAGAGGAGGCTGGCCTCTTTAACATTTCTATGCAAACTAGAGCTTGAATAATGAGATGTATTTATGAAGGCCGATGAGCGAAGGAGGGAGGGGGGGCGTTTTGAAAGGGAGCAGACTGGAGGCTGAATGGAAAAGACGGGGTGAAGGATTGGGGGGGAAGACAGGAGACAGGGGGCGAGGGTGCATTTGGGCCTCTGCTGGTGGGGTGCAGAGGGAGAAGCAGCTGTGAAAAGAGTGGAGCCCTTTTTCCCACGCCCAGCGAGACGCGAAACAGTCGCACAGCCTGTAAGGGTCACATCACAATTCTAATATATACGTGGAGCGAAAGAGAATATTGAAGCCGTGCAAATTAACGAGCTGTCTGAGGGATGGAGAGTGAGACAGAAAGCATGGTTAGTGACAGACACCTGCCTCTGTCAGACAGCTAGTACACGCAAGTATAAAAGTGATCATACATGATGAAATTATTCATACTCTATTCCAAATATTGGATATAATACATGTTTTCCGATAGCGAAAAAAAAACTGTAAACAAATTACTGTTTTATTCAAATGCTTCTCTCACTAGTCCAGTCTGCAGCTAAACTTGGCCTTGTACATGGTCTGTGTGCGTGTTGGGGTGGAGGGGTGAGACAGACTGATCCAGTGAGACAGAAAACTCAAACTAGCACAAGGGGGCTGGCTCTGTTTGTGGAACACATAGCAACTTAGCTGGAATGTCTTTCTGAGGAACACTGAATAAAATCTGTGATCTATGTCCATAATCTGCAGCCAGTAGAGGGTGTGTGCATGTGTGAAAGACAGAGGTGGGGGTCGGGTGGGGAGTAGTTTCCAAATCTTAGAATTTTTATTTAGCCATCGTTAAATGTGGAAGAGATGTAGGACTGACAGCATGACAATGCGCTTAGAATAATGATCTCATTCAGTCCTACATGGGAACTTGAAAGAGGTTAAAAAAAAGTTTGTTGGGAAAGATGATCAGAAATTATTGGCATGACATTTTTTCCTCAAAAACACAAAATCTCAAATAGAAGTATTTTTTAGGGTGGGGTGTAAAGATGTGCACTGCTCATACATAGTGAATATAGTAGATGTCTAATATGTAATAATTGTTACATAGCTTTACAAAGCAATAAGATGTATGAAAATTAAACCATTATAGATTATTAAGTATGAAATAATTTCCACAATCCATAAAAACAGTTTCATTCATTGCTGTTTTTGTTTTATGCCCCTGGCTAAAATAAGAATATCTAATGGCTAGATAGTGATGCCAATACATTTACCTTTCAAACTGGATTTTTAAGAAGTAGTTAGGATTGCAATTAATATATATTTAAGTAAGAAAAAAAGTAAGAGTTATGTGATTATATGTAATCATCTCCTAGAAATAGTCAATTTAGACATAAAGCATCAATATTTAGAAGGTCAGAGTGTGTTTTGAGTTTGTAATTTCATGAAGACATAATGTGTAGCTGTTGCTAAAACAAATGAATATAAATTCCAATCATTGGAGAGATTTTCTTTTTAAATCAAATAAGCACAATATGGTATATTGTCTGCAAGCTAACGTGAAGTGTATTCAGTAAGACAATATTTTGTCCTAAGTAACATCCTAATCTAGAATAACACTGAGTGTGGATAACGTCCCGTTTAGATCCTATAATGTGATGTTTGGTCTGTTGTTGGCACAGTGTATACTTAAAAATACGCACAATATCATAAAAGGCTGTAAGGAATTGTGTACTGAATCCTAATATGTGTCTTTTAGTCAACACTACTAGATCGCCCTCGCTTCTGTATCCACCGGGAACATATCAGCACCTGTATAAAACATCAGTAACTTCCTCTCAGTCTTTATCTGGCACTTTTATTGCTTTGTACTGTCAACCTGCTGAATTAGAAGTACATCCACCAATGCATTCTATCAAGGTGCCTCGTAAACGTGCTGCTGAAAGCTTAAAAAGCTTCTAGGGCCTTTTTGATTCACTGACGCTTCCGTATTAGCATAATGCAGTCGTCATTAGCGTTAAAGCAAGGCCTCGGGCAGCGTTCGCACTCAGAGCTTTTCACCACGGTTCCCCCTGTAGAACGCACTCACAGCCGTGTCACGCTCAATTAGCTCCCCCATGCCTTGTTTACCCTTCTTCATGTTCCTGGAAAACTCAAAGACACAGGCCTGTCTTTTGAGTTAATACGAGCCAGCGTGTTGCGTCTGCCTCACCCCGCCTCCTCTCTAGCTTTTCTCTCCAAATTCAAATGGAAATGAAGAACAGGAGGACTCCCTCTAATTAGTTCAATGCGAGGATGCTTAGTGAGAATCAGTGCATGCATTGTGCGGGAATGTATAGAATGTTAAAGCGGCGAGAGGATCGAGCGTACAGCCTCCAGGTTGAATAGCCCTTCTCTCTAGGCTTTTAAGAGAAAATGAGGCGAAGAGGGGATACTGGTAACGATTTCACAGGCGCAGGTGATTCCCATGCTCTGGGAGCTTTTGTCTATACAGAGCTAGATAAACAAAGCAGCAGCATACATTAATGTGTTTGTTTTTGAGGATAGTGCAGAGACTTGTGCTGGGAAAACTACAGAGAACTACAGTGTAGAACCACTTTACAGCTAACACTGTAATGTACTGTATGTTAAATCAGCTGAACATAAAATATAGCTGTGTTTAGGTTTATTGTGGGAAATTTTCCTTTATTCAAATTGGCAGCTAAAATCTGAAAACACGTTGTTAGATATGAAGTGGTTTTTTTTTCAGAATTGGATTTCAGGACATCAGTTTAATTGGCAATGTGTAATTTGATGTCTCTCTTGATGTTAGAAATTTGAACAACAATAACAACACGGACAAAAAACACATGAAGGCATTTCATGGCAGGACCTCCTCTAGCTGTAGTGGCTATGAATATCGTGTACACGAATCACAAACATAATAACATAACCCACATTTGCCCTTACTATTCAACATATACACTCCTGCATTGTTACTGTAAGAACCAAGGTGGATAGTTGAGCAAATGTGACTATAGTCTGAAAAACTCACATGTAATATGCAACATGGACACTCTAACTAAAAATCTGATTTAGGAAATAAATCAGATTTATCCTGCTGTGTGTGCTGTGCTGTTTGAAAAAATACCATTTCTGGTTATATACCTTCCCAAAACCTTCTTTAGTTTTTAACCAAGAGTCAAGGCTAGATATTTTTACTTTGGTTCCACGACCGAAAAAAATATTTACAAATCCAAATTCACAAATACAATAAGTCATCAAGTTCACACTTACGCATTCACAATTCATACATAAAAGTAAACTATCATACCAAACAACAACCAATAAAACAAAGGATCTGCTGTACAGGTTCTTTTTGGCTTCTCTAAACCATAGAGCTACCTGTTCTCTTATAGGAGCTGCATGTCAATGATCGGGCTGTAATGCTGCGAGTGTGAAGCGTTAGGCCGTTTTTGGGGTGAGTAGAGAACACTGCTACTGCTGCTGGCTCTAAACGCTCAGCTGTAGATGAGCTCTTTTGATCAATAGTGTGTGTGGTGAAGCTCCACATTTCAGTCTGCCAGATCAGCGCTGTAGAGAACAGAGACACACAGGATTGATTGGCTCTGATTAATCTGTTTATCTCTCAAGTTTATTACTATTTCTGACTACACGAATATCCGTCTTTCTCACCATTTTTAAAAGCATTGAAACAATGTAAAGCTAAGAAGATTCCATAGTTACAAATGAACAGATCTTAGAGTTGGAACACTGGGCAAAATGGCAAAAATATCATAGCTGTGCTTGAAGACATCTTCATGATACACCATCTATCAAGATATTTTGATTTTCTGAGGATTTTCTAACAGTGCAGCAACATAAATATTTATTTAAATATAAATATTTATTATATTTAGAGCTTTATTACAAAAACTCTAATTTCAGACAGTTTTATGCAACATATACAAATACAAATAACATATACATATATGTTTTGCATAACCAGCAAATGAAGTGAAATTTGAAGTGAGATTTATACAAAAATAGCTTTAAAAGTCCAATCAGTTACTTGTTACTTGTTATAATCTATTACAGTGCAGTTGTAGAAGCCCTGACACCTGAATCAGTGAAACAGTGAATCAGTGATACATGATGCATGATACCGTACAATATGATTTCGATTCTTAAGGCAACGATTCGATATTTGATGATACCACAGAATGTGCTATGTTAAATCTGGGGTAGGGCTATCGTTAATTTGAGAATGATGATGACGTACAGATGGACTATTTTAAAATTATCAGAGTTACAGGTAAATTTCCTTGCTAGCCTATTAAATAATTACACATCAGTTTACAAATATTAATTATATTTTCACACGAGTTATGTGTCCTTTTCAATAATGCTCAATTTATAATCACTTATAATCGATTCATTTGCCTTGATTCATTTCAGTTGTTGCGTTTTAAATCGATGTGTTGATCCCAATCATCTATCGCTATAGCTATATCAGTTTTTCTGTATTCTGAAATGACTCTAAAATAAATAATTAAAATGAAATCATTCCTAAAACGACACAAATAGCATATTAATTTTTACAAAAATTGTTCAGATTCATACAAATCAGATAGCGAGAGTGATGTGGTTGGTTTTCTTTCGATTTCATATGAATAAAGTTGTAAGAAAAGGGACAAACACTAACCGCAGCCCTAACCTTAATCCTTGTAAACCTTTTTAGACAAATTGAAATGTGTGAATTATTATGAATTGGCAAGTGGGAGAACATGTTGAAATTTTTTTATTAAATTGTGCAGTTATACTTTCTGCTTACAGGTACTTGATTCGTTTTTTTGGTATTCCATGCCTACATCAGCAAGCGCTATGAAATATGCTGAGATAAACCACTTAACATATACACACATACACACACACACACACACACACATATCCCATCTTTTGCTTTGTCCATTCATTTCCGTCTTCCTCTTTATCTCTGTCTCTCTCTCCCTCACTCTCTTGCTCACTCGCCCCCTGAGGTGAGTTTCACCCCAGGCCTGGTATGAGGGATGCGGAGAAGAGGAGGGGAGGTTGCTATGGTGACAAATTGTCAGAGTTAACCATAGGGGAAACAAATAAAGAGCAGTTAGAGTGAAGAGCGGTGTGTGCATGTTTGTGTGTGAGTAAGAGACAGACGGGGGGGGAGAGAGAGAGAGAGAGAGAGAGAGAGAGAGAATACGTGCACTGGGACTGACTCGGCCACCTCTGAGGTGCTCATGTTGTTCATCTCAGTTGTGGCAAAGAAGATGCTGAAATGTTAATGTACTCGCAGCTTCCTAAATGCATCAGAACTGTAGCATTGGGACCACTACTTTGTGCCATGAAGCTCTCCGTTTGATTTACTTAAACTCTTGAACCCTTAGGTTTTTTTTTTTTGTTATCATGTATACTGTGATCTTTCCTTACTACCCCACTCTCTCTCACTCTGCTCCCCACCTTTGTCTCTCTATCATGCTATCAGCCCTCACTGTATCCTCTAGATGCTATCAGAGATAGATGTCTCGCACTAGTCACTCATTTCATTTTAGTTCCAGATGAAACAGAAAGCCAAAGGCCCAGCAGGACTCCTGTGATTCACACCCCATCCTCGTGTCTGGAACTGCTTGCATTCTCTCTCTCTCTCTCTTTTTCTCTCACTCCTTTAGTCTCCCCCTCGTTCCCTATGCTTCTCATTGTGTAGTGGTTTATGCGGATCTGTGGATAATGCAGGCCATAACAACATCACAGGTACTATTATCATAGCCCAGGTTGTAATACCCACTATTAGTCCATGTGCTAGTTTTACCACTGACACTGTAAAGTACTGTTTTCCACTGCTCCACTACTAAAGGTTCTGTGGTTTTTTGGTACCTGTTTAAGATTGGTATTGTGACTAGCAGCACTGTTTGTACCTGAAACAATGTTGAAACAATGTTAATTGAAACACATTGTCCATGCTTAACAGCCACTTTGACTAATATTCCAGTTGTCTCTCAAGTCAGTGAAAAATAAACTACAGTTCTGGTTTTTAATGCAGTGAAAAAAAACACCCCTATAGTCCTCAAACCATAATATCTCCATCTTTCTCTTACCCCTTGCTTCTAAGTCAAGTCAAAATCCAAGAGCAAAAACTGCATCCTTTTTGACTGACGAACACATAAAAATCTCCCTACTTTCTGGTATTTTGTTTTTTTACCTCCAGAGCCTCCATCTCTTCATCCATCTACCCATCCATCCACACTAAATACAATAACTGAGGCTTGGACTGAGCTAACAATGGGGTGAGGAAAGTGTAAATGTTAGCCAGGCTCCATTGTCCCAAACGGACGGGGAGTTAACACCCATGTCTGTGCCCCATGAATGGAGTTACTGTGTCTGAAAGACCCAGATCGCCCCACAACACCCCTCCACCCCCTCCACCTCAATACTACTGCATCCTCCCACAAACTGACCACAAAGTCACACTACTACACACAACCTGCAAGCCTTAAACATGTGAAAAGGGTGTACATTGTATATTACAGGTGATTGTAGATTTAACCACGAATGAAGCATGATCATTTTCATGAAGCCCTTTGAGACAAAACGCTGATTTCTGAATCCTCTCTTCTTTGTTTTCCATTTTGTTCTGTAGAGAGTATGAGAAGAAAAAAAAGAGAGTGGGAGGCAGAGATGAAGTCCAACATCGCCACCGGCTCTCTTCCTCCTCTGCAAGTCCGTCTCTCCATCGCAGGAAAGGGTGGGAGTGCACTAAGGCCAGCCAGGGTGAGGCGTCATGGGCTTGAGAAGCATCCTGAACCCCGCTCGGTCAACAGCACCTCTGGAGCTCAGAACTCAGATAGAAATCAATACAGGGAAAGAGAGACTGATGCTGGATCACCCAACCTAGCCCTGAGCCTGCAGGCCAGATGACCTCCCACACACACATGGTCATACACGCTGACACACATACAAATACATACTGACATACAGCTATACTATCACACACACTCATGACTACCACACACCTACACATGCATGTGTTTGTGGGTCTGGTTTTCCTCGAGGCTGTGTTATTTTGGAGAAACCTCTACAATCCAAACAGGCCTCAATTATTTTTTCGTGAAGATGGCAAAGGTCCTCGCTTTGTGTTTCCCCCACTTTTGTGCCATTTCTCTACTTGTGTCTGTCCATGTCACCTTCCACCTCTATGTGGCAAGAAAAATCATTCAAATATATCAAATATCTACAAGGATGGACTTCTTCCCCTGAGCATCTCATTGCTTATTCAGTGGCAAGACTTGAAAGAGGAAAGCAGCTGTATCACGTCCTGCTGTGCTCCACAACTCTGCACCAGAAACTCACTATGCCTCTTCCGTAATAGCCACTTCTTTCACAACCAACCAGCTCACAAGATAGTCAGCAAAAGGGACACGTTCTGGTTCCTGAATATGGTGTGGACTTAACAAGAGACACAGCGTAAGAGACTGAGGAGCAAGCTGCTCAAAAAGGAAGAACAGCTGAGAAACTGAGGAAGAACAGCTGCTCAAAAAGTGAATTCTTCAGCTAAGGTGAGTCTGTTCAATATCCTTATAGTTTATAGTAGGAATAAGCCTAAAGTATTGGAATTAATATATTTTTAACACATTTTCTAATCTGACCCATTGCTGTACTTTATGACATGAATGTGCGTGATTTTGACTCACACTACCCAGTTCTCGCACATGAACACAGCACACAAGTAAAAGATGACACCTATTTAAATGTATTCATTCATCTTCAGTAACTGTTTTATCCTGGTCAGGGTCACGGTGAATCAAGAACCTCTCCTGGTAACACTGGGAGCAAGATGGGAATACACCCTGGATGAGACTCTAGTCCATCACAGGGTACCATGTACACACATACTCACATACTCCTTCACACCCAGGTGTAATTTAGTGTAGAATTTTAGTGTTATCCCAGCTCGAACACAGCCACTTCAACTCAGGAAGGGCTGTTAATTAGCTGATTAGTTGAATCAGGTTTGTTCAGAATAGGGAAAACACTAAATGTACAAGATAGGGGGGGACTCCAGGACTCGGGTTGGGAACCTGCGGCCTAAACCAATTAAGACAGATGTTAATATCCATCAAATATTTTTCCTGTTTTCATTTAGCTGCACGGCAGTGGAGTAAACACAGGCTTAACTTAAACCATTATTTATGTTCCTTGTCGTGGTTATATGTTTGATATGCAAGTGTGAATAATGTTTAAACTATCTCTAATATAAGGAATTAATGCATACCTGCCAGCCAATCAGAAAGCAGTATTTCTCATGGCCATGCACAAAAGCACACCACCATTTTATTAATATCAGATTGGTATTGCATATCAGGCACTCAGAGTCCAGATATCAGAATCATATTGAAAATAATGAAATATGGATTGGTGCATCCCTAGTTAATACTAGTTTAATAACAAACAATGGTTTTAAGATTACATAATGTTTATTGTTAATATAGATTTTGTAACTGGAAGAATAGTGACTGAGAAATAATCTTTAATACAATTTCTGGTACAATGCATTATATTCTTTGGCTGCTATTGCTTATGAAGCCAATTAAGCATTTAGTTAACGAACCTACTCTCATACAAATGCATCCGATTACTTGAATGATTCAGTCTCAGGCATTTTGTACTGCTGTCTGCTGGACCGTGTGTTAGTGCCTTTGTTAATTTAAGAGAGCGTTATGGGGCGGCGATGCCAATCTGCCCCACTTTTGTCATACTGCTGGCGCCAGGAGCATCTGGCTGGCACAGCCACAGACAAAATGGCCGCCACCGCTGCCGACTGGCTGTTTCCCTCCAAAAAGATGGCGGTGCCTTTTTTTTTTTTACTGTTCGCCATCTGTGTGACCGTTAGCCATATGCAAATCCAACCTAATTGCATTTGCATATCCTTCATTTAGTTGGCGGGGCTTGAGAACGCAGCTAATCGTTTGCGAGCATGAAGGCTAAGCATGAAAATCACTCGATGGGAGCATGTTGAGAAAAGAACACTGTCCTCCCCACCTTTCCTCCCTCCCTCTATCTATCTGTCTATCTCTCCATGTTTCCTGCTTTCTTTCCTCTAATCTTATGCCCTGTATTACCCATATTTTATAGCTGTCAGTAGTGCTGGGAGGGGGCTGCGCTAATGCTGCCATATGGGAGCTAGATGTCTCCACCGACAACCGACAACTGCCCCCCACCCCCAACACCCCCTGGTATGCAAATTGCTCACTGTAAAGACAAGGGGAGAGTCAAGGAGGGCAGACAGACCATAATTACCTCATCGCTATGCACACAGTTCACTAGATTTGCTCAGCGAGTGTGTCGTCAGACCCATCTGTGTGAGTGGCATGCCCATTGTGGTGAACATGTGCCATGCGGCAGAGGGTTTGTTTCACTTCAGACCTCCTATTGTTAGGACAGATCAGTGCCATCATGTGGGCACTATAAATAATTTATAATGCCTTTGATGCCAGCATTGGCATCTGCCGTAATTGGTAAAGCCGATATACAGTAAGCGATCATCTGCCTCTTTGGTCTTTTGGAAAGATCACACTCAGGTCAGATTTGTCATGCATGAGTGTGAGTGCTTCACACTAAACATAGATTTTTAATTCTGATCACAACACACACATCTGTGCTTTGCTTTGACGAGGCAGTAGCACTCTGCATTGTCTATGCTAGTGTGCGTGTATGATTATGACTAGCAGTGTCAAAGCACTTCCTGTGTCGAGGTGCAAATGTATTCATTGTGAGTTCCTTTCCTAGCACTATATTCAAGACTGTTATTTCAGGTGGGAAACTCATTTTCTCCACTTTAGAAATGGTGCCTAATTCTGACATGAAAGCCCTATTTTTAGATCAAGAGCTGTCAGAAATCTGGGACATCTTCTTGCTCATTTTTAGCCAACCCTAAAATACAGCATTAGTTCTGAATTCTGTATTTGAAAAATGGAAATGACACCTCTCCTGGATATCAAACGTTACATAAGATTAAAGCAAACTTCTTCTAAACCTCAGTCTTGTCAGCCAGCTGCCTGCTGTCTTTTCTACGTGTGGTCTGCCATAGCAGAATTCTGACAGCTTAGACTGAAGACGGTTGATATAACTGCATTTAGCTTCTCATATTTAAATGAGCACCGTCATTAGGTACACTCAAACAGACAGAACTACCTTTGTTTCGGTTTGATATGGCGGCAGCAATGAGTAGACTAGACGGGGTCTGCCTGGGCTGGAGGGGCAAAGTATAGACACACAACAGCGATAAAATGGAGCTCCCGCATTGCTCGTCTGCTCTCGGCTGAGCATGTTGGTGGCAGTAGAATGGGGCGGGGGGATTCAATGGGGTCTACAGTGAATGTGTTGTGGGTTTGCACTTGAACATGGGGGTTTTTGGGGTTCGTCTTTGGGGGATGGGGTGCTCAGGGAGGTCTGTCTGTCTCGGACAGAAGGGAACCCATTATTTTGTGTGTAGTGCCTGAATCAAGTCTGGGTGTGCGTTCATTTAGGGTGGGGTTAAACGAGTGAATAGTGTCTGGCTCGGCGTATATGTCTGTGTGAGAAAGTGATTTGCATATGCAGCCTAGCCTGACTGCACATATGTCATCCTGCCTAAACAGATGCGAAGACATGTTGACACGGCCCCCCTCCCATCTCAAATAATACCACTACTGAATAAACCCGATCCATCATGCCAGTATCAGTGCCCCCTTTAAATTCAGGGGTTTTCCTCTAAGAAACAAACATGGATCAGTTTCTCAGATGCTCAGTTATAGAATAAGGTGACACAAAGCCACAGGGTCTGCACAATAATAGAAGCAAGGATCTGCCCACAGCCAATCACCCTCGAATAAGAACAGGAAGTCCAGGAGTAGAGCGGCAGTGTTGACCCTTTATGTGCCAGGAGTGATTTGTCTGCCATCTACTGAATGCTGAGAACATGGAGAAGAACATACGGCAGCACACATGACTGAGCATTATAATATATATAACATTTTAACTCATCAGTTCTAAGTAGTGTGCTTGTGAGAAATTAAAAAAAAAAAAAAGACTAGGACCAGTCAAACACAGGTGCAACAAAGACGCAAATGCCCATCTTTAGGCATATAGTATGTACACTTAAAGTGTTGAAAAAACTAAAAGAAAACCAATTATCAGCAAACTTGCAGAACTGGTTGCATGTCTTACAAGGATATTTCTCCATTCAGGGGGTTTTGTTCTGTATTATAATGACCCTCTTTGCTCACTGAAGTGAAAGTTGCAAGTCTGGATGGTGCAAAGCATACAAAAAACATTCTTGTTTTCTCTCACTCATTGTCTCAAAATTAAGGAACTATTTCTGGCACTGATCTCTTGCCATACCTCATTACAGACATTAACAGTCCATAAAGCAGCCATGTACGGGTTTACTGGTGTTGCCTAAGTTGAGAATATTAATCTTAAAGTGGAAGATGGGCTGGTAGACCTTAGACCAACAGAACCAGACAATAGCATTCTGGAAAGAAGCAAACATAAATATTAAGTTCAAGAACATTCTCATTCTTCATGAGCGCTTTTGGGGCCGTGGGAACACATGGAAAGTGCATGGGCCTTCTGTAGTGGCCTGAATGCCTCTGCAGCAGGTGAAGAACGACCCCAGAGGTCAAGGTCAAAGGAAAGGGGGGTTCTTGTCTGTTCATCTCCTCATCTCCAAGGCTGGCCTAGTCTCTGCCTGTCTGGGGCCAAATGTAAATGAGCCTGGCTGTTTAATAATCAGTCTGAGGCTGTATTTGCTTAAGTTCCTGCTTCTTTTATGATGCTTCTCCCAGACAGAGAGAGCACATAGCTGGGGGACCCCTCATTTCACATTCCCTACTAGAAATATCACAGAGGTATAATATCGTGAAAGCAAGACATTTAATCCATCCTCTGCTCATAGTGCAAACATTTCCCGTGGTTACTGGCTGCCATAATTTGTCGACTGGTCCTCCTGTCTTTGCCTTCTCACAATGGCAGCCTGATTGACACCCTTGCTCTCTTTTGTGTGTGGCGTTAGTTCCACTATTATTTATACGAAGCGTCTAGTGATGTCATAACGATGAGAATGAAGACACAAACATGGAACAGAATCACTGGCATTGTTCCTGATTGAGGCAGAAATTTCCATGGACGAAAAACAATGGGTATTTATTCAGAAACAATGGGATGTGCAGCATGCGATTTCAGTGCACCATGTGGTCACTTATTGTGTGATATTTTCAGCAGGCTGAGTTTCTCCAGTGTTTATTCTTTTGGTATTGAACTGTCCCTCTCAGCAACTTTTTGACAACCCACTGTCCATGCAGTCCTTTTGACTCAGATAGGAAAGTAACAGATCGTTTTGACAGGACACTCCAAAAGAGCATAGGACTATTTTGCCCACCCATGAGATCCTGACATCAAATTCGGCATTGGAAAAGCTCTATCTGTGGGCTTTTTGGAGGCATCAATGGATTAACTGATGGCACATATTCAAGAGAAATTGCTATTAATAGTAAACAGTTATTTATAATACTATAAATAACTATATAATACCTAATAGTTAGGTCTGGACCTAATTTAAACAAGATGCCCAGGCATGGTTAGTCTACTTACAACAAAGAAATACAAACCCAAGTGGGTACCAAATTAATGGCTGTCTAGAAATAATCTAGGCTGCTGTTGAAACATGAGAAGACCCTTAACTGTAACTGCACTTGATATTAAGCAGCATGGCTGCCATTACCCCTTTAAGAGGAGAGGCCATTACCTCACCAAACGCTGGCTGAGGAAGGATGAGCATGAATGGGGCGAGTGGTCCGCTTGAACTTGCTGGCTTAGATTCCTTTATACCCACCACTTTAAGCTTCATTTACTCAGCAGAAAAAAGATCCCTCCTTCACCAACACCGCTTCAATAGACCTGTCCCTGCATCAAACCCCCTTTCTCCTATCCCTCCCCAACACCACCACCACACACCCCGTCGATCTTCCTCTCGCTGTAGGTTTAATCATCTCAGCGCTCAGTGAAATCAAGCTTAGTAATGACACTTTTGTGGGCCTCTCACTTTCTCCCCCTCCTCAAACTTCTCCCCCTGCTTCTCCTTTTCTCCCACCCACTGCTTAAAACCTTATCCCATGTCAACAAAATGTCCGCTCAGCTGGGGCGCCACAAAAGCGGGCACGGTTTAACCTCCTACCTCCTGTCACTCATTTGCTCTGTCCATCTCTGTCTTTCTCTCTGTCCCTGTCTTTATATGCTTTATGTCCTATATCAGTACTCCCAAAATTTCTCAAATTTCCCAAATATGTAATTGGAATACATAAATAAACTACAGGTTTATTCTGTGACTAAATAATGTAACGTTAAAAATCCTTCCTTGTCCAGGCCTCGGTTTAATCTGTGCCCACAAACGACTTTATATTTGCACACTACAATTATTCTTTCTATGCAAACCAAAGGGAAATCCTGTCATCTTAATATTTTAAAACACCAGAACTTTTGGCACTAGAAAACTACAACTGTCCTTTTTCCACTGGTCACCAGTCACGTACACTCCTCAAGACTTCTGACTTTCTAAAGCAAAGGGAAACTCTCTGCTGTGAGGTTCTAAACAAGGTTCCTCCAATCTCTTTTTGACAAGCACTGTCACTGGCCATCATTTTCCCCCTTAATTTAGAATTGGCCAATTCTGACCCATCAGCGAATTCTCCCCATTTTATTCTCTCGGACTCCCAACCACGGTTGGCTGTGGCATCATCAGGATTAAAACTTCCGGATGATAGGGTGAACGCTTATAAAAAAAAGGTTCTATCTAGTATTCTTCAGTTTGTCACACTGGGAGAACCCTTGTAGGTTTTATGTAAAACACTACATCAGAGGGTTTCTCTTTCTGAGAACTGAGAGAATTAAGACCACACAGAATAGTCTGGTTTGTTGTTGCTCTTTTTGTCGTCAATGCTCAATACCTGAACCAATTTTTTTTATTTAATTTCTACAACAAAGTTAATTGTTGATGATATGGATGCTAACTATTTTATTCTGTTAAAGTCTTTACTGTGTGATTTAATTTTACTGTATTATTGTCAACCGTGGCTTGAAATTAAAATCATTTAATGCTGCCACAGTATGGATTTTTCATCTTTATCTTGGATGAAATTAAAAAAAAAAACATTTGTTAACAAGCCATTTTGTCAATAATTTTGTTGTCACTAACATAAAATAGGAGAAGATAAGAGTGCTAATCCAAGCACTTCTTCGAGATGCGATTTAACACCCATTTTGGTGCACATGGTCATGATAATGCAGACTTGATGTTCTCTGAAACTGGTTGAAACTAAATTAAAACCAATGTTCCATTGGCTCCTGTTTGGATTCCTTCTTGTTTAGAGTGTGCAGTATAAAAAAACACTCTTATTCGGCATATTATGCCAAAATCAAGGCAGTTAGTTATATTTTGGAAGTAAAAGCTGTGATTTCAGCCCAAATTTAGCTTTTAACTGGAAAGTTTCAGCACAGCTCTGTTTGGTTAAGTTCTGATGAATAATAAGGTCCAGAGGTTTGCTCGCTCATCATCCATTTATTTTGGGAAGCAGAGGGCAACCAGGTGAGGAGCAGTGCGTCTGTGCCACCTGCCTTTTCTGTTAGGCATGCAGACTGGACAGCTATGGAATGGGACCCAGGGGTCCTAATTTCAGGAGTGGGAGGAGACAGAGTGAGTTCCTGTTCTGAGCAAAGATCAGTACAGGAACACAATCATACATGTACGAGCAAAGATCTAAGAGCAAAGATGTACAGAGAGGATGTTCAGAATCACCTGCAAGTGTGTGTTCTCACAACTATTCTCACACACACACACACACACACACACACACACACACTGTACGCAGTGCACCATTGTACCATCTCTCATATTTGCCCTGTGGGTCTCATTTCATGGCTTAGAAAAAAGATAATGAAAAGGCGTGTGAAAAACGCTCTATTAAAGCTGCGCTTCAGATCAGAGCGACTGCTTATTATAGGCGTACAGGAAAGAGGACGGAGCAAAGAGTTCAGAGCGTGGCCTCTTTCCTCCATCTCTGGGGTTTTACACAGTCCTGCTGGGGCTCGGCTAGCCGGCTCACTAAGATGGCCACCGTCAGCAGAATCCCACCGGCCCACTTCACACCTACTGTACGGTCCAGTTCTGAATTTAGAAATGATCTCGCACAGCTGCAGTGTGCAAGTACAGACTGCAAGGTTTTAAATGCTGTGGAAAGATATAAATGAATTAAGAGAAGAGGAATTTGCTATCGTGTTATTTTGTTCATTTTTTTAAACCATTTCTCAAATGTTGGCTTGTTACAGTTGTTGCACTAAATTAATACACAGTTTTGGTGAAATTTATGGAATCAGATTTGTGTCAAAAATAAGGGTAAAATAACAATTGGAAAAAGTTTTTTTAGAAACATTGTTGGGTTTAATAAAGAACCTTTGGGATCTTTAAACATTTTGTTTGTGCCACAGTAAATAGAAATCCTGGAAAATTCTGTTTATTGTAGCAACAACAAAAAAAGGTTAGAAAATTAATGGACCAAAAATAGCTCTTTTGGGAAGTAAATATGGTTCTTCTTTGGCATCAATGTAAAGAACCTTTTCTGGCACCTTTAATTTTATGAATGTATCAAACATTATAAGGCTTCCGAATGGTGCAACGGAAAATGGTCCAGAGATTGTGAGTTTGAATCCCGACAATGCCTCCACCATCTGTGGTCGGGAATCCAAGAGAGCCAAATTGGCCATGTTCAGTGATATTAAAAATTCCTTCAAAAGCAAAATGAAGAGCCATGTTCATTTGCACAGTTTGTGTTTCACTTTTGGTTTCACTGATCAGGAGTTTTTGTCACTTTATTGTTGTTCACTGCTAACTTTTTCTTTGAGGCTTTCAGGAGTTTTCAGTTACAATTCGGGTACAATAGCTAGTTTAGCGTAATGTCACCATAACCCTCATTAGCCAATGGGGACTTATCTCTGTAAAACCCACCCACTTCAGAGGTTGTAGCTTAAAACCTATGTAGCATGAGTAAAAACAAGCAAAGCCAGCAGTAATTAAACAAACCTTTGAACTGGATTAGTTGAAAAAAAAAAAAAAAAAAAGCCAGTGAATGATCATCAAACTCAGAAGGCAGGTCATATAGTTTTGAACTCTTTTATACAGTTTCAAATTATTTCTTTTCAAATATATTAAAATTATTTCTGTCTTGACACAAATCTAGTTCTATAGAAATGTAGCTAAGCATCTGTTGGTAAATATATTTATCTATTAGTAGTAGTGATATTTACTGTGAAATCGTAAACCATCTTGCAGCAAATTAATCAAATATGTTGGACTACACACTGACGTCATGCCTCAGCCTGGCTTTTTCAAGCAGCGTCCCCAAATCCTTTCCAGCGAGTGTTAACTTTCTTTGTGCAGAGTTTTGGGAAGAAAAGATTTCTGGGGTGTAACAGACAGGCAGTGACCCTTAGCCCCGGCTCTCCACGGGTTCCTGCTTCCCATAGGCCTGGCCGCCATTTCTGTCCTCTGGCACCCATTCACAGCTCAGTCACGGCCTCTTAAAGCTGCCCACAATCTCCCGATTCAGCCGAGGCGTGATCCAATGACATGGATTTTTAATGAGAGGCTACGTCTTTGTTGGAAACACACAATATCCAGGCGGAGGAGGGGGTTCAGGAGAGGAATGGGACTGCAGACTAACACCCTCCCACATACACTGAACTTTCTCACTTTGTCCTCGTTTTTCTAACACTTTTTCTCTCTGCCTCTCTTGGCTTCATCAGTTGGCTGTGACTGGAGAGCTAGAGAAAAAAAATCATACAATCCCAGAATAGAAAAAAAAGCCCACAGTCAAATTCTCTCCACTTTCTGCACTTCCGTGCTTCCCCTCACTTAGCATGATAATGTCATCAGAAATCTGGGCCTCAATGCAGTCGCCTTTGAACAGGCATGCTAGAGCAAAATATGCAGAAAGTTCTTATGCTGAACATTTTTGTATTTATAAACCAATCAGCATCGTGTGGAGTGTTAAACACAGAGCACTCATCAGACTCCTGAGAGCTGTTTAGCGATCACGTTGCCATTTACACAGCGTTTAGTGTAGACACAGACTAAATTCAGTCTAGCCATTCATTTCCAAATCTTCATCCTAAATATACCCTTCTCCTCTTACACACACACACAAACACCACCACCACCAACCGATGTGTCTTTCTTACCCTCACACACATAATTAAACACTTGCACCCAGACATCCTTCCTCCCCCATCACTCATTCAAATTTTATTCCCACACTTGGACCTAGACACCCTGGGTACTTCTGCTAAATCCAATGTCTCCCCCCATACACATACACACACACACACACACACACACACACACTTTCTCAACTAGACACCCCTCTGTCTCCCATCTTGCTGCATACTGCTGACTAGACACCCCTTAACCCCCAGCACACACACACACATACACACACACATACACACACACACACAGATGCCACTTAATTGGAAATATATTATAATAATGGCACCCCTCCTGTCTGGCCGAGTTGTGGCTCCAGTACATTTTATTTTCCTGATCTTATTGTAATGTGAAGATTTTAAAATACCTTCATTATGTATAAGTAGTAGTTTGTTTTTTGTTTTTTTTACTTTGTACATACACACAGTGGACTTTGTAGTTGCCTTCATTTTGGTGTAGTCTCTAAAACTTTCATAAGAAAAGGCTCGACTTTACACAAACATCATTACACAGTCCACAAACAACTTTATGTAACAAATTATATGTGTGTGTGTGTGTGTGTGGGTGATAATGCAGCATTATTTAACACCCACCTAAACACACTGCATACTAAGACAAATGAAGGCACTCAAGTCATTTGCATTCATTTCACAGAATCCAAAAAGCATACCATTTTTCTTAGGTCAGTGTCAGAAAGCGATTCAGCAGTCAAGCAGTGAAAAATTGTGGTTGAAGGATTAAAAATGTATATTGTATACATTAAGGAAATGAAATTATCATCTCTGGCTGTTATACAGTTAAGGAGTGTCATTACTACAGCCAACTGTGTGTGTGTGCGTAAAAGAACCATTGTTGAAGCCTTGAGGTTACTGTAAGTTTGAACATTTGATGAACAAAATCAGGAAGTAGCCTTTCAGTGATGTATTATTTCTAATTTCACAAAATATAATATATATGAGAACTTGTGCTATTTATATCACCAAGTGTGCACACACTTTTTTCTTTAGTGTCTAAATATTTGAATTTCTTCAGCTGATAACGTGGCTTAAGTCTCTCTCTCTCTCTCTCTCTCTCTCTCTATATATATATATATATTCATCTTTACGTAATACAAAGACAATCAAAAAAAGCAAATCACAAGTGTGTCTCAACTGTGTGTGTCTGTATGTGTGTCTGATCTTGTTGTCCCAGAGGCCATGTTATGTTTCCTCCCAAAGGACTTCTTTTCGTCCCCAACACACACACACAGACACACACTTCCCAGAACAAGAGGTCACATCGAGGATCCAGACAGAGTGTGTGTTTGAGTGTGGGACCAGACAGTCTGTGTGGTGACCTGTGTCTATAGACAGGTTCAGAGGTCACCATCCTGTGTGTGTGTGTGTGTGTGTGTGTGTGTGTGTGTGTGGAAAGACTCAGACTTTATATTTTTTGGGACATAGCCTCCAGCTCCCCCCACCAGTCCGCTTGTACAGCAGTGTTTTAAACACCAGAGAGACTCATTTAGCTCAGGCTTGTACTCCACTCTCAGTAAAAGTACTAACATTTTCTCTGAAACCCAAATTCACAAATTTAATGACGGTGCTTACGATTCAGTGTAATTTAGTCGCAATGCTTTGAAGCGTTTTTATAAACGTGAATAATGCCTCCAGTTCAGCATCCAATAAAGCGCTATCTAATTAAATCCTTGATGACTTCTAACATGATGTAACCTAAGTGTAACTATTCATCATAACACATACAAAAATGTAATATACTGAAATTATAATGTATTCCGGTTATATTTTGGAGTGTATTAACAACAGTCTATTTTCACAAGAGCGTCAGAATTCGTTTATTTGCAGTTTAGCTTTCATTCTTTTTTTATTATGTGCATTTATATGTTGTTAAAAAGGAAACAAAGAGCAGGAAAGTCTGCATTTTAGACACTTATAAAATGGAGGTCTGGGTTGTATGTCTTATTGTTTTATATATATATATATATATATATATATATATATATATATATATATATATATATACAACTTTGAAAGAATGAGTGGGTACTACAGAAGTGTTTTTTTTCCAGCAGTTTTTTGTAATATATCAACTAATGTAAATTGAATATGAGACAATATTGTACTTATTGTGGGCTTTTACATGAGAGACTGTAAGATTTGAGTCAAATGCATGCATATCATTTATGAATGAATTACTGAAGTTTACTGGTTATTATTACATCTGAAATTTACAATTTTGATATTTCTTTATATTAAATGATAATAGGTGCATCAGTCAGTGTGTAATTAGTCTGTATTTAGTCAGTCTGATTTTACACATACATCTACATGGAAATGATACTGATACTGTCTCCTCATTGGATTGTTTTGCTCTTTACACACAGATCGCTTACCTCAGTGATATAGACGAGGACAGGAGTGTGTGATGAGACAGACAGCACTATAGTGAAGACAGTGATGTTCAGCTGCTCTCATTCTGCTCGAAAACAGTGAGAGGAAAACACAGATCAGAATATCACTGTGGGACTCGAGAGATTTTTGTGAAGTACAAAATGAGTTTCTGCTGAACTTACCTTTGCTCTCAGGCTGCTTTTGATTAATAACATGGACATTTCATCATGGCATTTTTGTTCTCCGGGTTATTTCAGAAAACTGGGCTGGCTACAAGAGGTAAGTAGATAAAAAAAGTGGTAAGTAATATGCATTATTGAAAAAGAACCTATGCAGAGAAGTTTAAATTTTATATATATAAATTAACAAATGATGCCATATGTGTGTACTTCTATATCTATATACTTCTATCTATATGTTTTTATTTTTATTTATTAATTTTCACAATTAAAAAAAGATTCTTTCTAACTTGATGTTAATGTTATGCGATTTTTAATAAAGTTTTTGAATTCCATCATGTCTGACAGTGTCGCTTTATTTCACCATAGCACAGTCTTAACAAAATGATGCACATTATAAGGGTTAGTGCATTATGATTATGATTATTCCTGCCCAAGTGTGAATGAGACTGGAATTAAATAAATATACATCAGCTTGTATGAGTTATGTAAATTACTAATAGTGTGGGAGTGTGTGCGTGTGTGTGTGGGGGGGGGGGTGTGTGTGAGAGAGAGAGAGAGAGAGAGAGATATGCATATGCATTGAATAACACTTGTTCAGCCTCACTGCTTTCCTCTTGGGTGGGCTGCTTAAAGTGCACTGAACTGGTGGAGTGGGGTGAGAACCTGCATGTGGACTTAAATACACACACACACACACACACACACACACACACACACACGCATACACACATTTGCACTCACTCACTCACTCACTCTCTCTCTCTCTCACACACACACACTCTCCATGAACACTACAGGCTGAATTGGCGGACTGGCTCTGCTCTGGTTAATCTCGTTATGCACTGAGTGCCTTCGTTATTCTTACAGACTGAATGAGCACGAATGAGCACGAATGGCTGATGTTCATCTGTAGGTCCTCCATATTACACAGATGCACACACACACACGTTGTGAGGATCTTCCATAATTATTAATGCAGTATGCAATAATAACGCTATGTCTAAAACCTAACTCTAATCTTAACCTCAGCAATCAGAAGGAAACATTTTGACCCTTTTCATTTTTCTTTTTTTAATATAAAGGTGCAGTTTTTGTTCACACAAAGACAAAACTGTCAGATATTCTTGTGGGGATATTTGTACTTAACAAGATATGAAATCATGACCACACACACACACACACACACACACACACCATAGCAGAAGTGCACAGGGTTGCCAAATCGAGCTCTGCGTAAAAGCATCCCTAAATTAACGGTAATTCCTAAACTTAATAGTAAACAATCCATTATATGCTAGCATCCAAAATTATATCTACACGCCATTTTGATAAACTAAAGTAATTTTGAAAATAATCCACTGTCCACCCAGTATGACACACAGGTAATGTTATCGGCACAGAACACGTTCAGACTTGCACTTTTTACAGGTACACTATGTTAATGTGTAGTGGGATAGTGGGACAGTATGATTTGATTCATTTTAATTTTAGATCACTGGATTGTACTACAGAAAGTTGTTTTTTTTATAATATCACCCAGATTTTTGAGCTTTTTGGCAGGCGATTTAAGCTAATTAGGAGAAAATGTTAAAACAGGCTCATTCAGACATTAACACGTTTCATGTCATCTGCGGAGAAATGAACAACAACAAGCTAACGGAAAAATATAATATCTGTGAATACGCTATCTGACGAAATAACAAACATCCGTGTAGAAATAAATATTCTAAATATGATAAAGTATAGCAACGACGGCCATTACAGGACATTTTCCAGGACTGATAATAGCCTGGGGTTTTTATTTTTATTTATGTATTTTCCCCAAACAACTAAAAATAAGCCTATATAATATGATCAACCAATCAACAACCCGTGTGTATCTTAGTTCAGCACTGCTGAAATATTTAAAAATCGATCTAAATGTAAAATTAATTGAGATATATATATATTTTTCAAATTCATATAAAATAAATATCCGTTATATCAAAATCAGTATATTGGGAGTGTTTTATTAGGCTTATTTATATTTCATTAAATGTTTTTCCCCCAAAAAATTGGCCTTTGCTTTTTTTTTTCCTTATAGGCCTAATAAAAAATAAAAATGTTCTAAATAAAGTGCAATAATAATAATAATAATAATAATAATAATAATTCTTACATTCATTTTTCCACACCTATTACATTCACTACAAGACAACACTGTGGGCAGTATTATTCAGCTTGTCTCATTGATGACATCACTTCCTGTGCAATGGAATAAACCAAGAAGATCAGATGTTACTGAAGGATGAAAAAGTGCTATACTGCTGTATGAAAATAATCAGATTAGCCTTACAGCTAATAATGAAAAAAAATTTATATACGTACATACACACACACACACACACACACACATATATATACATATACATTATATATATATATATATATATATACACACACACACACACACACACTCAGGTGCATTTCCGGTGTCAGATTACAGCTCACAGGTCTGAATCTGTTGAACTCCCCCTTGAACTATTAATGGTATAAGCCGAGATCTAGCTTTCTTCAAAATATCTTTAAATTCCCTTTATCTTTAAATAGTCAGCATCTTCAAATTGATTTTATTTTTTTTTTAATCCTCTAAATAATAAATGTAAATAGATCAGTAAAATTGCAAGGTTAAAAATAAATTTACAAAATCCTTATGTATTATATAACATAATAATAATAATAATAATAATAATAATAATAATAAGGACATACCTATGGCTTGATTCCGTGCATGGTTCGGTTGGGAGTGGCCAAGATGGAGAAGGTGTGTGTGTGTGTGTGTGTGTGTGTACACAGCGTCCTCTGTCCGCAGTGCCGCGATGCAGTCCTGAATTATTCATGATCTATTTGAATACATGCAAATAAATCAAGCGCCGCGCCACGTACCTATGGTAACCACATGCCTGTAGCCCCGCCCACACGGCCCCGCCCTCAGCACTACAGCATCCTCTCCTGTTTACAGCCTTTGTTCCTTCTCGGACTTTAAGTCTAAAAATGAAACGCGGCCTGTTAAATTACAATTATATTTAGAGCTGATATGAAATAATGATATGAAATAGAAAATGAATTAGAAAATGTATGTTGGAGATGTTATAATGTATATTATTATGAAAATATCACTTGTTTTGTTAGATTAATAATAGGCTAAGTGACGTAATAAGTGAGAAAGCACTTAGGCTAAGCAGATACACACTGCACATTGTGTTCTTCACAATAATACAACAGATGCGGCCCAGAAGAGCAGATAGAAGCCATGCAGCTGGAAATCTGACACATCTCTAATAAACTGATAGATAGATAGATAGATAGATAGATAGATAGATAGATAGACAGACAGACATGCTGATACAGCAAAGTATTCAGTAAATTAACAGCTACAACTTATCAGAATTTTTCCACGGATTTTCAAGCTCCAAAACAGAGAAAAACAATTCCACACCTAGTGAAAGTGTCGCTCCGTGAAGGTCAAGTTCAGGTCACAGGCAGAAACGAGGGTCTTGCTATTAATTACTGTTATTGGGCGCCATCTTGTGGCGTGTTAAGGAACTGCACAACAGAACAGCAGAGGCGATGCTGAAGCTCTTTGTTATTCATAACAATACATATTCGAAAAGAAAAGAGAAAGGAAATAAAAATAATTTAAAAAATGCTAATATTTATGTTATTTTATTATCACTGGTCAGGGAACAGGGACAATAATAGAATCTTGCTGAAAAGCAAAGCAGTTTGGTGTGAGATGGTGTGCCATTATTTGTAGTTCCTGGAAGTAACAACACAAAACAGTTACTTCTTTAAAAAAAAAGAAAAAAAAAAGAATTTTCGCTTTTACTTTCATAGCTCACAATTTGCTCTTTATCTTTCCAACAATAAAAGAGGTTAATAAATGGACAAACATAGCCTGAGTGGTTACAAAGCAAAAACAGGCCCAAATGTGTAAACGCTGTCGGATGATTTATGATAATTACATCTATTATAATTCATAATCCAACCCAATATACACTCCTGGGCAAAAATATCGGCCAAGCCCAAAATGGCAAAAATATTAAGCTTTTAATGGTCTTAACAACAAATCACTAGACAGGAAATTAGCAAGAATTAAACAAACAGGCCTGCATCAGGTGTGGCAGTAACCAAATACTGACTAATCTTTGTAGAAAAAGAAACTATTTTTGGAAAAATGTTGTAGACCCAGACATATGTTAGTTTGGATTTTATATCAAACATTTTAATCAATCATGATTTTACCTTCGCGTACAAGAAGACTATATAAGTGAATTTCCCTGTTTCTAGCTTTTCCCCAAACAGTTCACTGTATCACAGTTCACTGATCCTATAAGCTAACTGCAGGAACAAAGCGTTTTAGCAAATGGCGCCATCTAGTGGACAATGCAATTACGACTGCAATCATTTTCTAGAGTATTTACAAGCCTTTATGATTCTCCTGAGCTCATTTGAGTATGTTGAAATCAGTGATTATTAGAAATACTAATAAAATCTGAAAGTTCAGTGGTTTCTAAACTAGTGACCAGGTGGTTGTGAGTTTAAATCCCAATACTGCCCAAGAGCCACGTTTGGACCCTTGAGCAAAACTCCTAATCCTACTTCTGTGTTTCGTATTCTGTTTTAACTGTAAGCTGCTTTGGTTAAAAAGTAATGTACTTCCTTACTATGCTGGGTCATGACAGAATGTGAAATTACTGTACAGCTAAACACTAAAGATCATTTTGTTCAATGTTCAAATCACAGTGAATAATTACAATTATTTGTGTAGGTTTAAAAAATATCTAGATCAGATATCTAGATCTAGATATTTAGACATTCAGAAATGGAGAATGTCTAATTAACCCTAATGTTAGGGTTAACCCTAACACATAGCAGTTAACCCTAACATTAACCCTAATGTTTGAACTACATATTTTTGACACTACGTTGACATACACCATTCGTTTATTCTTAATAATAAAGAATAACGATAATAAAGGAAGACATGTGAAACCCAACACACTAAATGTTGCTAGGTGTTCCTTGTTTACTTCTAAGGGGGTGCAAACTTTTGCAGTCAGCTATAAACTTTAGCACAAAAAAACAACACACACTGACTGATCTTATTAGTTTAATGTACATTCATTGGCACAATACACTAAAATCTTTACAAAAATTGAGGTTAGATGCCACAAAATGAGCCATTTTAAAGAGATTAAACCATTTTGCATTGACAAAAATCACTGACACTTGACACAGTAAAACTTTCATCGCACTGATGAATATCATCGAGTGAGTTTATTCTACACTGAGGCAAGGTTATATTTCATTTAAAGCTTGTAAGTTACATATTCTAGTCCAGTTAGTTCAAATTTAACAAGACATTTGAGTTTCGAGTACCTGCTATGTGTAAGGAAACCATGTGGTTAATTAGTTTTGATAATATAATGACCATTTTCAAACACTGTCAATGTTTCTAGGCCTCACTGAGTTGCAAGCTAAAAAAAACAGAAAATGCTAAATAAAACAAATTCACACAAACTATACTTTGGCATCAAATGATTGTCTGTTAGTAAACTCTTACGCTGAAGTAACGAGATTTTAAAACAAAAACAAAAAAAGAGAGAGAACATAACCAGATTTTGAAAACAGTGTTGTCATTTTGTTCGCTTTTTAAAATTTCATCTGACCTTGTTTGACATTATTTGTGCGAATAAAAAAATGGTCACGGCTCATACAGCACATAGTCCGATTACACCGTTTCATCAACACTCAACACCACTGAATAACAGCGCAGAACGTCTAACTGTCAGACTTTAGGAAGTAAATGCAGGTATTAACACTTTACAGGTCACTCCATCAGAAAGCTTTGACGATAGTCAATAATATTAAAGGAATACTTCACTGTTTTTAAAGACAGTCTATATTCATTGCATTTGCAGCAAATGTGCAGTTACCACAGGCTAGAGATGCATCAATGCCATTTTTTTAAAGACTGAGTAAGAGTACCCTGATACTGAAATGAGGAACCTACTTCATGGCATTATGGAATATTTTATTTAGCTGTCTTTATGTTATTTGCTGCTGTGAGCTCCATGTGCTGAGTCTTATGTTAAAATTTTATGAAATATAACCAGTATCTTTAATAGAGAGTGTAACCTGAGTGTGAAGACCTGTATCAGCGAGCATGGTCATTAAAAATGAGCGAGTGAAGTGTAGACCCAAAGCATGAGTGTTGTAAGTGCTCAGTGCTCGCTGAACAGAAGTGCTCTCTCACACACACCACAGTTTCGCTGTTCACTCACTTCGCCTGCTCCAGGCTTGCCAATAGATTTGTGTGTGTGTGCAATTCACAGCACCTTTCGTTTGCTGATAACGCTGTGCGTGCTCAGTGCGGCCGGCCTCACTCTCTCTCTACTAAAGATGCTTTATCAGGTTACTTGTATTGTAGGAAGACACTGTAGTGTGTCCTCCTGACAGTTTTTGCAGAGAACAGTTTACAGTCTGCTTTACATTGCCGTCATTAATCACGAATTACATTCATATTGCTGTCAATTCGTGTTCTCTGTTCATTAGTGCGACAATGTACACTAGGCTCACATCAGATGTGGGTATCGGAGCATTTTTACAAGGACGAGGAACTGAGCATGTTATTGGAATCGATGCATCTCTACCACAGAACAGAAATCTAACACATCTTCCTTTACAAAAAAAAGAACAGTAAAACTGTTCGGTCAAAACTCACTTGTAATGCAAGTGTACAACACAAATTCAACACAACTGTTACACTTTAACAATAACTGTGTTAAGATGATGAAGACATGACAGAACATGTTACCAAAAGCTGTTCCTGTGAAGCGTTATCTAAACATACAGAACGATGAAACGTCATTTTTCTGTTACACACAGCACCATCACATCTACATAATGAGAAATGAAAAAGCAGTCCCATCTGAAAGCACTAATCATACCGAGTAAGACTAAGGTCTTCACTTAAAAATATATCTCACTGAAGAAATGATTAAAGTGTTTTGTATGAACTGTTCTTTGAATAGAAATGATATTGGAAAACAGGGTTTTGTTCTTTTTTCAGATAAAGGTGTTGAAATTCCAGTTCATGGTAATCACACGTACACTACAGACACTGCAAAACACTGGAGTATTCCTTTATCTTTCCTCAGGAGTTATCAAATACCCAAAGATTACTTGGAAGATGATTCATCAGAACACCAAACTGCTAAAACGTGGATGATAATAAATCATGCAGTTTACTGAGAATGACCTCTTACCTATTGCACTTTTATCACGCATGGTCACTTGGCATTAAGATATAGGACACGTATAACTGCATGAAGCATCAGAAACAAGGGTACTCAACTGTACTATTCCTTGTCTCTGGGGTGGTACCCTAAAGAATGCACACTTTTTACCATTACTATGTATCTTTTACACATGTCTAGAAAGGTGCGTGTAGTGCACTTTCAAGTTTTACTCTAACTATATCAAGTTGTGTACCTTAAATCATTTTTAAAGCTACACTATATCCACTTTTCCAGGTGAAAGATCCATAATAAAGGTACACAAGATATGCGACAGAGAAAGGTCCCTTTTTTCTGATAGTGTGTTTCAGTTATAGTACATCTGTCTACTCTCTCTGTAGGCACTTGGTATATCCTCATCCACATCATTTACACAACCAACACAAACACACTCGTCTTAATATGCACCATGGCATACCTACTAAAGCACAGAGATGTTTAGGACAATAGAGAAACAACACCACACACACAGTGCTCTCAATAAGAGCCAACCTGCATGTTACTGCCCACAGCTGGTCAGCTCTCTCTGTGTCCCTCCCTCTCTCTCTCTCTCTCACACACACACACACACACACACACACACACACACCTGCTCTCAGCCCTCTGTGGTGTGAGTGGCTCCACATACTCACATACTGCACAGGATAAAGATAGAAGCAGCGGACACCATTCATCAACAGTGAGTAAGAGAAGCGAGACGCTCGAAACTTCCCCATAACACCTCTCCGTTCTGCTCCATTACATCCTTATTGCTGTTTCTCTATAAAAATTTATAGGTTCACTACTAAGAGATCATCTCAAATTCATACGGCGGAAACTAAATAAATGCTCTTTCAGGTTTATATCATCACTGATGAACAAATGTGCTAGTTTCTGTTCAAGGCAGCTCTGACGAATCAGACATCACAAGGCAGAGGGGCGGGAAAAAGAATTTCAGGGATACAGAAATACAGAAGAGAGATAATATAGATACAGAAAGTATCTATAAAAATATAGAAAGAGTGTTTCATGTTCAAGCATGAAGCAGAGCTGAGCGATATATGAATATATGATGGGTTTTTTTCTCCTGGTAAGTGCTTACCTTACCTGCTTGCCTTTTTCAATTCATTTTTAAAAAACTACACAAAAAGCCATTTAAGACCTAAACCCTAAGCCCCACTTCATCTCTATTATTTATTGGTTACTTAACATACTTAACCAATCAAGATCTTACTCCTATCATTTCTATCCCCTGATTGGCTGCTGGCAACCAAGAGGGTTTAACTGAATGACACTGTAGAAAATATGAATTTTTCATAAACGTGTATGTATGCATGTCATACACATAACATTGATGTAAGAATTTGAATATCACCCAGCTCTAGCATGAACATATTGCACTTTTACAGGACATCCTGGAGGTTGCCGGACTTGGACACTTGTGAGACGGCAGTATAAAGGAGAGATCATACAGGACATACATTCATTCTGAATCTGTCTGTAACTCTATTTCTCTATTTCACACACACACTCACACACACATAGTGTGTACCAAGAGATTCTCCAACTCAGAAAACAAAAATCACTAAAATGTCACTTCACATTCCTACAAAATGTGGAACCACAGACTTCTACAAAAGTCCCATCTCTGTGCTCGTGTGTCAGTTGATAAACTTCCTGTTTTCTCTGGCAGCATGTGCGCTGGTTTCCACTCTTCCTCCTCTCTGGGTCTGACACGAGCAGCAAGAAGACCCTGTTTTTTCCTTTCCAAGCCACCTCAGATATAGGGATACAGGCAGACATCTTGGTTATAGTGTTGCCCCTAAAAAGTCTTCCCCAATGTGATGGGCTATCGTGCACCCACCTTGCGCAGCAGGATTTGGGTGAGGTCAAAGGTCATGAAGCTGATGCCAACAGCAATAGGCCCTTTGACCCAGTTCATGCTCAGGCCTTTGTACAGGCCGCGGATGACACCCTCCTCTGACACGATCTCCCGCATAGTGCCCATGATGGTGCTGTACGTGTGGCCCGTCACACCTGCCGTCTGCATGCGCCGTCGCACCACATCCAGCGGGTATGAAGCTGACTGACCGATGAGGCCGGCGCATGCACCAAACGCCAGCCGCTCATACGAGTAGGGCTGAGCTCGTCCTGTCTCCTCTGAAACACACACAAAAAAAAATCAAGGGTATATTTAAGGGGCTAAGTCACTGGTAAATAAACACTTTCATTTCCTATTTTCTGAGACATTACTATCAAGCACAAATACATAACAGACATGTTTACTGAGAACCAAGGGGACTTCTTAACATTTCAAAGATCAAACTTCAAAGGCTTATCACTGTTAGGCGTGAAATGATTTTGCAAAAAATGGTGCAAACTGAAACGTGCTGAAATGTTTGCTGCTACGGAAATTCACACAAAGGGGAAAACTAGAAAAGCGGCTATGAGTAGGTATTTCAAAAGCGGCTGATATGAACGGTATTTCAAACCTTTTAAGGTGTCTCAGAATTTAGAAGCATTCCAGGGATCTCCAAGAACCACACAAAACAATGTGAACAACATTCTGGTTGCAAATGTAGCTGACAAACCTCATCTACTCAAACATTTTCTCTCTCTTCCCCACGTACATTAACACAGTGGAATGTACCTGCATGGAGTTTCTTAAGCGTCTCATAAGTGAAGAAGCTGAGGCCTGCGTAAGGAACCACACCCAGTATTGTTGGAGTAAATCCCCTGTAGAGGGTCTTCAGTCCTTCCTCACGCGAGATCCTCACAAACACATGCATTATATTACTGTACCTGAGGAACACACACCAGAGATGTACATACTGTATAAAAGCTTCAGGTAATTCAACAAATACTTGCTCCATTGTGTTTACAAAAATCTGTTTAATGACACTCCAAATTTCCTTCTGAAGATGATGTCGTTTAAAGAGCACGGCCTCTTACATTTCTTTGGGCGTGACTGCCATGCGGGCGCGCACCATGTCAAGCGGGTATGTGAGCATGGCGGCTGTGGTGCCTGCCAGTGAGCCAGCCAGGAGTCTCGGCACAGGAGGCAGAGCACTGCAACAGAGAGGAGAGGAATACAAAATTCACTTTTGAGATTCTCAAAAAGATGCTAGAACATATTACACAGCAAGTGAGAGTGTTGTTGGTTGCTATTTATATTTTAACATACATTGCTCTTCAAGTATAATGTCATTCACTCATGCGGATTCAGAAAATCACCTTACAATCACACACATACACACTAATGACACTATCTGTATCTGTAAATATCCATATCTGTATCTGGATTTAAACCCAAAGTGGGTGTGGCTCTGACAGTTTCTCAAGCTTAGCTACATCACTCAAGTTTTTAGAGATGTGCACAAGACCAAGTTCTTAATCTTCCTCGAACAGTTATTATTTTTGTTTTTACCTGTGACATTTTATATCTAATTTTAGTTGGCTCTATCTCCCCAAAATAAATAAATAATAAATAAACTATCCTAAGTTTAACCACTGTGACCCTGACCAGGCATTTACTAAGCATGAATGAATTAATGAAAATGTTAATGAACATGATCTTCATTTGTCCTGTAAGCTTTGTAATGATCGCTCGCTCACGCTCACATGAAGGCAAAAACCTCTTGCAAACCTCCTTTTTTTTTTTATCACATCCTGCAGGATCCCAGTCTCAATGCGCACCACAAGTCTCAGCCAATTGCTCTGTGCAAGCTTTATTAAAAATATACTGTGCCCAATTTGTCTGTTTGTTATGAATAATGTATTCAGTTACATTCTTAATATGCACAAATCATAATTGTGTATATCATAATGCTGTTACTAATTTTCCTAATAAATCTTTTTATATATGAGCCAGCATTAAACGGACATAAATAGGACCTGTGCACTTTACCTCTATGGATGCATGAAACTGTGAAGCAGTGTTCCATAGGTGCTTCTCACTGATCTAAAAATCCTAGCTCTATAATCCTAAAACAGGGTTCCCACTCTGAACATAAGCAAGGATTTGCTTACATATTTGGAAACTTGTATAATGATCAGATCTCACACAAGCTGTTCATGTGACTTCAGAAAGCTACATCAAACATCTTGGAATGTATGGAAAGTACTCACCTGCCCTGAAAGCCATAATAGCCTCCTAGAAGCCTCTTGTATTGTTCGTGGGCACAAAACTGGATGGCAGCGTAGGGGATGACCCTCACCATGGTGGCTGAGTTGCCTCTCCATAAGCTCAGGAAACCTTCCTTCAGATAGGTGCGATAAATCAACCGGTACGCCTCCTGTTCACCACAAAGACAGACTAATCTGCATGGGGTTGGCTTTATTTTTGAATGAGTAAAGTGCTTTGAACACTCTAGGTTGTGCTCCTCAAAATCTATGCACCATAACAATCACCTTTACAAGGATGAATGCTTATGATCATTATGCTAACATTTTTTGGGAAAAGTTTTATGTCTCTAGACAGTAAACACACCTGCTTGTTGAACTTTTTAGTATCAATGAACACCTCTAATGTGTACACCATACCAGTGCTGCTGTCTATCTGGCCTTTCTTTTTCTTATATTCTCACTGACTTCATGTGGACATATAGTATTTTTAGTATTCAGCTACTTGCTGACAAACAGTTAAACACGCCTCTAGTACTGATTCTCAACACAAGAATCACTCACCTTGGCAGAAAATCTGTTTGAAGACACTAAAAAGAGAAAAAGAACAATGTTAGTATATTTCCTTAAGATGTTAATGCCAGTATATACTGATTATTGGATTGGGCAATATTCTCTTTTTTTTTTTTTTTTTTTTTTTAAACAGGATCTAAACATGACTAGTAAAAGACAATTTACTAGATTATTTTACAAAGTAAGATACAGCACATTTTGTATTTTGTGTACAATGTGAACAATTATGTAAAATGCAAAGAAACCAAGAAGTAAATGTATAGAAAAACATATTTTATACTACACAGTCAAGCAGTGCTATGCCACATGACAATTTGGAAAGGGTTTCATCAAGGGCCCACATGCCCTTTTTATTGTTGTTTATGCATTCAAGTTGTTCATGAATCTGGTCTTTTCAAACAGGACACTAAGATGCGGCACTCCTACATTGATCTGAAACACAAAAGCAATGTGGAAGCAGTATATTGTCTATGTTTTGTCTGAAGTAGGGGTTAAAGCAGCATGATTGACACTCTCCTCAGCCCCATAATCATATGTGCAACATACAACTTTTAAAACAAATACAGCAGTTCATTCATCTTTGGTAACTGCGGGGAGCCTGTACCAGGAACACTGGGCATGAGAAGAGAATAGACAGTTACTGTAATAGTGACAAATTTCTACAAGTGTCTCATTCATAGACTTGTATACAACCAACCGATTATATACAGAGATTTCATTCTGAAGTGAATAGTGACTCCCACTGAATCAGTAACAGTTTCAGTCTTTTGTATCTTCCCTATGACCCACTTTTATTTTATGTGTTTATTTTTACTTAACGAACAACTAGTGAGGCTTTCACCTGCCAAAACCGATCCAATTTCTGTGCACAGCTTGAAAGAACATTTCATACTGATTGTGTTGGTTTGTATGAATGTGTCTTGCCTTGGAACATGATCTTGGTCCTGTCCAATGGAGCTACAGCTGTTTTCGCCACAGCTCCTGCAAAGGCTCCAGAGAGCAATGAGTTCAGCACAGACCGGCCCTGCTTAAAACCCTGCACACACAATTATGTTGCTTCAACCATTTTATCTTTTGAGTAGATAATTAACTATTTAGAAAAATGCAGTGTTAAATATTTACTAAGCAAACATTTTTATCCTTAGCATGGGAAAGGCATGCTAAATATGCTAAGCGGCAATCGCTCAGTCCATGACACAGAAATGTGCATGATTCCTACTTGTAATGTGGTGTCAGTACCAGCATGTAATGACATGCACTGGACAGTGGTTTGCATATGTGTGTGTGTGTGTGTGTGTGTGTGTGTGTGTGTGTGTGTAAAATATGCAGCTGTGGCACTGTTCTTGTTTGAGATCATGTAGATTATTAAGCCAAACTTATGCAAGAAAGAAGAATGCAAAAGTCCTGGATGAGAGACTAAACCATTTAGGTGGCGGTTAAGTCAAGAGGTTATCATAACAGACCCACAATATGATGATAATCATCATGTATAGCAATAGAAGCTTTACACCACTATTTTTATGCCCAAGCCCAAAAAATGTATAATTTGATTTTATTTAAAGCATGTCACTATTCTGGTAGCTATTTCAGTGTCCCACGCTGTTAACCTTGGATCAGTTTTGAACCCAGTGTTGCAACATGGCAATAATGACACGTTTGTGTGAGTGACAGAGTGCAGACAAGACTATGCAAGAAAAATGTTATGCCTGAAGTGAGTCACTGAGTTCCTTTTTGGGCCTGGTAAGGTAACCAGGGACTAAATATAGTTCCTGCTCCAGTAGATCTACCTACATGTTTAGTTCCTAAACTTGGACACTGTGGTTCCGACTAAGAGATGATGCTTAAGAACGACAAGGTGCTGAAGACTGGAACTATAGAGACTAGTAGATTCAGGGGATCATGGACACAGATCATAAATCTATAACCAGTAAGGTACAGTGATGGCTGGTTGTGATATAAATGGGAGAGTTAAAATCTAATATCTATCAATAGCTCAACAATAAAACTATTAAGGTTGAGCAATGTGAGATATCGCAAGGTCTTGATGGCATAATAACAATGCTGCAGAGCAAACACACACACTCACTTAAAGACTGATATGTGATTTCATGTGTCCTCTGAATACCAAACACAGAAAATGGAAAAGCTATAATACTTTCATTCAAACCAAAAAAAACCCCCACTAAACTTACATTTGTCATCTGTACTTTGTACTCTGATTGTACAATGTGTGTTTAGTCTATCTATTTTTAGTGTCTTCTTCAAACACAAACACATTTTGGGGGGAAAATGATGATAGAGTAACTAATACACCTCATTCACGTTCATTACACCCGAAGCGGTATTTCATACTAAGCTTCTCAATCACTGCTGATGATGTGTAATGGACATGTCTGAAAAATATCAGCCCAAACCAAAATCAAATTCTGGTTTCGTTTGACATGATTGTCATTGATAGTCTGCATGAATCTAGAGTCTGGGCTAGAAAGAAATCAGTCCCAGCCTCATGTCTGTGCATTTTTTTTCTATGACCACAGGTGGTGCTGTTGCACTTGGTTCCACAAAACTCAACAATCCGCCTTAAAACATTTGTTAACAGCAAACAATCTGATATGGATGCCAAAAAAAGTTGCCATGTTTTTATCTTTGAAACACAGGGAGCTTCAGCCCTGTCAGTACATTTACACCAGCCGTCCCTGCCAGTACTGATACTTCAGGTTATTTTGACACTGTGTTTGGATGTACACACTTCTTGTTGCCTACACACACATACACACTCACACAGTATTCTTAGACTGTAGGAAGAGTTGCCATAACTTAATCAATTTTTCATCCTGCACAGAATTCCAGTAAAGTCCTCCCAGTGACAGAGGAAATAAAACATAATTAAAATCAAATATTGCTAGTTGTCCAAGGTGAGTAGCAAATTATACTGGTGTATCATGACTCAAAAAGAAGGCCTTAACTTCGACACTGATATCAAGTAAAGTTTAAAGTTTGATGTAAGGTGTGTGTCAAGATTGCTAATGTAGTCACTTGCTGGCATCCATTTTTGGCATTAATAAAAAATAAAAAAAAAAAAAAAAAAAAAAAAAAGAATCGCTAACAGCTGTTTAGGCTTTATAATATATATATTAATCACTTTTGTTCAAAATACGCAGATATGTTTCTACTCCAGCTACTTCTGGTTTCTGTTTAAACCAAGACTTAATATCAAACACTGACTATTCAATTTAACAACCAAGAACATTAGTTGCTTCATAGCATTATTAAACTAATTTGCTTGAAAGTGAGAAAAAAAAAATCAATTTGATGTGTCACGTGTCCCAGTCACCCTGTCGCTTGTTCCAGACATTTATCAGACAATAATCTCTTTAGCTATCATCTGTTCTTTAATTACCTCTGATTGGCTGGAGGAGGGCCGTGGAAGCACCTCACCCTGTGTGAGTGCCCCCCCATGTTCCTGTACTCCATTCCCCATGCCAGCCCGCTATACACACTCGCCAGCACTCAGGGGGGTTTGCAGGCTGCACACATACACTTGCTGAACAACTGCATGGAGGACAAAAAACAAAGCAGCACAATTAGCCTGGAGCAAACATTGTAGAATTTACATCCTCTTTTGAGCTGTGAGACTTTAATTATTTATTTATTTAATTATAATTATTTAATTATTTTCATGTTCTAGCTTTTGAATATATTTGAGCCTTTAATTTTACATGCCCAATAACAGAATGAAGATTAGCAGCACTGCTGCATTAAATGTACATATTGCACAACTCATGGAAAGTGGAGAAGGGGATACCCGGGATGCATGTAAAAAATCTACATCTTCACATTGCTTTTTTTTTTGTTTGTTTAATTAAATTTTTGTTTAATTAAATTTAACTCATCAACACTCAGTCAGGCCAAATCAAAAATGCTTTCCTATTCAACATAATGATGATGTTAAAGCTCCATAGTGCACTGTGTGCCTCGATAGAATGCCACTTCAGATTTATCCACTTAAAAAAGAATGACACCAATAAGTGTCTATTGGAAATGTTCACTACTACAGCATCACATATTTTACAATTTTACAATGTGTGAAAGTAAGTGATGTCAAAAATGACAGGCATTCATTTAGGGCTATGTTCCTAGATTAAAAAAACAACAACAACAACAACAACAACAAGGTTCATTTGACCAAAAAGAAGACTAAAGTAAAACACTGGAGCATAAACTTTCAAATGTGGATTCTGTCTCTGAATATTTACAGTCAGCTGCAGAACTATTGGCACCTTTGGTAAAAATGTTTTTAAAAACAAGCTTAGGAAAGATTTTTGTGGTAGATCACACACACACACAAATGTCACACTGAAAGGGATAAAAATGTGGAAGAAATTATTTGAACTTTGAACGGTGAAAATCCATCAGACAGCTTAATCCAAAAGAGATTATGATTTCAAAATTCCAAAGTCAGTTTAAAACAAAACAAAAAGCAGCAGTGCTTTCTCCATAACTGTGTTCACAATGACACATTTTAATGTATATCAGTGACCCTGAGCAGTGGTGGCTCAACAGTAAGGGTCTGGGTTACTGATCAGAAGGTCAGGAGTTAAATCTCCAGCACTGCCACCCTGCCACTGTTAGGGCCTTGAACAAGGCCCATAACCCTCTCTGCTCCAGAGGCGCAGTATCACGGCTGACCCTGCGCTCTGACCCCAACTTCCTTACAAGCTGGGATATGCAAAGAAAAGAACTTCCTCATGCTGTAATGTATGTGTGACAAATAAAGACTGATTCTTCTTCTTCTTTTTCTTCTCCTCAAGTCCTGAGCCCAGCAATCTAGTGACTTCATTTCAGTGATTTAAATGAGGCGAGCTGATATTGGCGGTCTTAGAATGCATATTGTGGCATGCTGCTGACGACAAAGATCTGGCAGCATCAGAATTTTTTTTTTTTTAATGAAATTCTCAGTGTGTGACCACTGCGACAATTCTCATCTATCAATATAGCAAGAAGGAAGGTTATCACATATTCAGTTCAGACAAGATTTTATTGGGGTCATCTCATACAGTGTAACAGTTAATAATCTTAAAACGCCAAAGTGTAAAACAGATTTTAGACTTGCTCATCACTGTAAAATGTCATTCAAGGATGATCAAATCAGGGCACTGAGAACAGACACATGGTCACTAGGAGCCATGTACTCATTCATCAGAATGATTTAATCAGTTTGAGTAAGAACACATACTCTGATGTCCTTTTGACACACAAAGTGAATTAAGTGGTGCTGTCTGTTGTGGGAGGCCATGTCAGAAAACCGCGGCTGAGACGCACGGCTTTATGCAGAGCTGATGGTGTTGCTGAGGGAAACCTGACTTCACCCAGCTGGTCTGCATTCGCGCGCTATTCTCAGTCACCAAGCATGACGGCTGCATAGTGTTCGGATATCAGCGGGCGCTCTTGTGCACTTTCTGGGTGAAAGGTTGTCCATCGGAATGGGAAAACATCTAACTGTAAAACATGACAACAATGGCCGTACAGGCAAACCCAAAACCCACACCCATTATGTCCTAGTGAAAATGTACGATCTGTTCAGAGCAATCCGGTAAACTTTGCTTCGTAGTTTATACAATAAACTGAAAACGACATGGAAGATTGTTAATTGTTAACTCTTAGTGACAGTTTATACAACAGGACCTGTGTCAGATGCCTTATATGCTAAGTCATACTAAGTTAATAGCCAGTGCATCTCCATTATTCTCTCAAAGTTCTCTCTGGGTTAAATATATCTTTTTCCCGGGAGTGTAAATATATCACCTCTTTCTCTCTGTCTCTCTCTGTCTCCAAACCCAATTTCTCACACTGCCAGTCATATCTTCTACCCCATGTCCTTCTCTTCCCCCATTTCTCCTTGTGGATCAACTTACAGCCATGCTGCCAAGCTTTTAGTCTTTAGTCTGCTTTTGAAAAGAGTCTTGTTACAAAATGGATCAGGTGAGATCTTTACAAGGAACTTTCAAACACAAACAGGCTGCTGTTTCTAAAGAAAAAATGCAATCACCATCCGCAATATTATCAAAGAGGCATATTTAAGGTTAACCAAGTCTAAAATCCAAGGTTTAGCTTTTGGCATAAGGAGCTATAAGAAAACTACAATGGTGGGGTGACAAACTTAAATTAAATTAATCAGGCTAAATTAGCTAGTTTAGACATGGTTTAACAAATCAGCAATTAGAACCATGATGGATTCACAAGTAAACATAACAATGATATTTTTAATATTAATTGTTATTAAGACTTTTTGTCAATTTTAAGTAAAAACCATTACGAATAAAGTTAACTATGAGGTACTTTTTCAGTTTCTGCAAGCTATTTAATATTTATTGCCATTTTGGAAATTTACAATCTCAACTGCAAGAATTTATTGCAAAACTAAAACCAGGACTAAACGATGGCTTAAATCCGGAGCCCCTGAGGTGACTTGGAGGTTAATTTTAAATAACTTGTGACCACGAATTAATATATTGAGGCCAAGGGACAATACATGGTGTCAAGAGGTTAATATCGAAAAGCCACAAACTAAGCAACTCGTGGCTACTGATTATCATGTTGTAGCCACAAGACACCAAAGTCGAGGCCAGGAATTGTGTAACTTGAGCCCTTGACTTAAAATGATGTGAGAAAATTCTCCAAGTTAAATATCTGCATAATTCACTTTAGGGAAGAAAAAGAAGAAGAAAACCCTGGACAAATACAATAGGGTTTGTGTTTCATGCTTGGACCTCTAATAATAATAGACTATGAGAAGCAAGACACACTTCATTCCAGCATACTGAGGTTGTGTTATGTGTATGAAATCGAGATGAATTATAATCTAGGCCTATGAGACAGAGGTTGACTGAAGGGAGGATCAAATGTATCAGGAATTAGAGTCACATTTCCAGAAACACAATGACAGCTTTACAGTCAAAACAGTCCAGTTTCTCTGACCACATTATTACATTTAAATAAAAAGTAAATATGAGCAGAATAAACCAGCATATAGTCACAGGATCATGATTCAGTGGTGATGAAATCCAAGAGAAATAAACAGTAACCTTTAAAACACACACACACACACCAGTCCAGAATAAAAACAGGTGCAGTATTAGAAATCAGGGAAAGTTCATATTAGCCAGTGAGCTAACTAAGCAAGCGTGACTGAGTAATGTCAATGCTTTGACTTCATGTTAGCTAATGCCATTTTTTTTATTAATAAATTTATCCTGACTTACCTTTCTGATTAAATAAACAGCTTTTCCTCTGTTTTGCACCTGTTCTGTTCCCAAACCGAGGTGCAGGACTTTTCTTTTCTTTTTTTTAATAAACTGGTGACACTTTGACAACCACTCCCCTTGAGGTTAGCCAGCTAACGTTAACTCAACACAAACCCTGTAGCAACTTAGCCAACAGGCGGCTAGTCAGCGTCACGAGCGCTGCTTCACGCAACTGACGTCCAGTCACGCAAACTACGCATTCTGAGTTCAAACAAACCGCAGCAGTCGACATCCAAACACGCAAAAGTCGCTTGCGTTATCTCTGTAACTGAGTTACGTTACCGTGCACCGTCCATGCTGTTTTCGTGTGCAGCTATCGACACTCCTGTCTCAATTCCAAATCGCTATGTAATTACACACATAGTGCACTAAGAAGGGTGCACACTGATATGATTTCGTGCCCTATGTAGTGCACTGTGTGAGAGAGCGGGACGCCATTTGGAACGTAGCCTCTCTTTGAGACTGGCACGGCAAGGCGAATCGGATTGCATTGTGGGAAATGAAGTCCGCGGAGAGAGCCCCTCGCCTGGATAGGTTAGTTTGAGGGGCGTGACAGCAAGTGTCAGGTCAGGGCATGCCTAGCAGTGAAGTAAGGAATAAAACAGGACCTGATGTGCTACTGTTACTGTTCAGCAAACGTAGAACTTTTCCATTTGGTTGTTATTTGATTATTCTGGAATCAACAGAATAATGCTGCTTTTCCTACACAAGGCTGCAGAAAAACATCGCAGGGCACAATCTCACACACATTACAGGCAATTTGAAAATACTAATTATTAGCCTACAGCGCATGTCTTTGGGTCGGGGGGGATTCGAGCCTGTGTCTCCGGGGTGCGGGGCGGGCGTGCTGACCACTGGGCCACTGTAGGCCCCCTGTACCTAACTTTAACACACAACATTCTCTTATAGTTATTTATACTAACTACACGGCGCGGTTAAATGCTCGAATCTGATTGGTCAGAAGGTGTGTACTATTTTCCTGGTATTTCCGGCTGTAACAGGAAATATAGGTTCATATTAATGCGCTCGTTCTAATACGTTATTGTTTCTATAGTAACAGCTCATACACTGATGCTCCAAATAATTTCAGACTAATAATAAACAGATTTTAAAACGTGTTGGTTAACAAATTAATTCTTAAAATCGTTGATGTGGGGAAGTTGTGTGTGTGTGTGTGTGTGTGTGTGAGAGAGAGAGAGAGAGAGAGAGAGAGAGAGAGAGAGAGAGAGAGAGAGAGAGTGTTTTATTTTTCCACTAAAGTCTTCTTTACGGAAATATAAGTTTCATATTTTGTTGTACATTTTGGTTCAGAGAACAAATCTTCTAACATTCCCATAACTTTTAAATAACCTTGCACTAACCCACAGTGCTTCAGAGAACTTTCCCCTAATGTTCCGGTGACCTTTAAATGAAGTTAAATTTGAATCCCTTCTTCTAAAAATGATCTGGGATTGCTGGAGTTACTCCACAGACCGCTTTCCTAACCTGTTTCCTCCCCTTTGGGTTTCTGTTTTGGGGCCAATTCATAAATAACATCCTGGGAATTTTGTATTTTGGTAACAAAGTCAGCATTGTTCCTGAAAAGTTCTGGGAATTTTAAAACACAGCATTTTCTTATGGCTACATGACAACTGACAATAAACTTTCATCAAAGGTTGCATTTAGGTAGCATTTTTTTTAAAACTGCAAACTAACCTTTGGGGAATGTTCACATAACATTCTTTCATGGTCTTATAATAGGAAGTTTGCCTTAGGTATTACTTTTCTAACTACAAACCAACATTCCAGGAGCATCCCTTTGATGTTTTCTTATAGGACGTTCTCAAAGTTCACCAAACATTGTTTTTAGCTTTTATTTTACATTATAGAATATTAATGAGCAATGATATTAATAAGCAATGGTGAATCAGAATCCAGGAATCATCAGCATTGTGGTATACACATTCCAATAAACCTGAACACAGGACAGTTTTTATTCGGGCCTGTACTCATTATCTATCAGTCACCTTTATCATTTGAAAAATAGAGTTAATAAGATGTTAACTTACACAAGGACTTAGAAAAAGCAAAACAGTTGATTCAGAGGTTTATTTATTCACATTGGCAGCTGAGATCAGCTGTTGTACACATGTTGGTACATCATGTTAAAGTCTTGTGTTCTACAGTCCAGCTCATTAACATGGACTACTGTAGGGGATATTACGATGTACTTCTTCTCATGCACAGTAAATATGTTAACAGTGGAAAATTACGGTCGTTTTTATGACACGTGCTTAAGTGATTTTCAGATCATGTGACACATTTCAGATACTGATGTACACCACCACACAAACAAAGCCCTTTCTTAACCAAGTACATTTATGACCAGTAAATCAGAGGTTTGTCCAGGAAGACATGCTGCGAGGCATGCTACAGAACACACTGCGTTTTTAAGATTTAAAGAAATACTTTTTCTAACCTAATCTTTATCTACTGCATATGTTGTAAATGCGTACAAATTACCAAAGTGTAAAAAAAAAAAAAAAAAAAAAAAAAACCCCACTGAGAAAAGAGCAGAAAATCTGTTGCATAAAACTCACTTATAATGAAGGTCTAAGGACAGGTTTTGCAAAGGTTTTGTATTTGAATAATATTTTCATCAATTAAATGTAGAATTCAACTTTTTACAGAAAAATTTGGTTGTTATAAGGCTTTAGTTATTAATAATTTAGTAAATGTTTAGTAAAGTTCATAGGACTAAAATCTGTCAGAAGTTCCAGTGAAGCTGATTTAGACACGCATACAATCACCCACAAAAACAATCACATTTACAGAGCCGATTTACCTTTAGTAATGCCCACAACACTCCATAAAAGGCAAAAAGATCACAGAGAGCTGAAAACACCAAAACGGCAACTAATCAGTGAAAGAAAAGAAGTTTCTAAGATGCAGAAGTGGAAGTTATTTTGACTCAACACACATCAATAGAGAATACAGCTCAGCCACTGCAGCATGTGAGCTACCATAAGCACCGATTTGTTGTGGATCGCTTCCTTTCAAGTCATTTACAACTGAGTTTCACATAACGTTCATTAATTCCGTGCCACATACAATTTGACACATACATACAATTTGACACTGATCAGTCAAGGTACACATTCTCCTTATATGCAAATTTACATAAAGTCAAGAGCTCTCGTAGGATTGAAACTGGATTTTTTATAAATACCACATATATTTACAAATAAATTAATTCATATCCGGCTTGACAAAACAAGGCCCATGGCCAGTTTCAGCCTAATCACATGGATACCAGAGAAACTCTGAGAAAGTGGAAGTGACCAGGCGTGTTTTTTGCAGCACTGTTGGAACGCTGTATGAAAAAGCCATATAAATAGTTTTTGTAAGATTTTCATACATCTATCTCCTCAGACCTGTACAGTGTCATGGTTTGAACTTCGATATCCAGTATAGTTGTTTTGTTTTTTTTTTATTTGAAAAAATTGCCCTTACACTTCCATTATAAGTGAGGTTTTCTGTTCTGTTTTTCAGTACAAGGAAACATTGTAAACAACTATTGTCCTTGGTAATCAATCACACATACACTATATATATGCAGTTAATGGAGATTTGGTTAAAGGAGTATTCCTTTAAAATCTGATCAGTGAGACTGAAAAATGAAAACGTACTAAAAAACATGTAAAAACACAAAAGTAAAACTCAAATATTTACACTGTAACAACATTTAGAGTAATCTACAAACAGTGCATTACCTAATAACTGAGGTTCCACTCTTCATACATCATTTAACAAATACACAATGTCATTTTTGGATAATGGATTTAATAACTGCAATTATTTTAAATGGGAAGTAGATTAGCATTTAGGATTCAGTTATGTGAGATAACTGCATGCTCAAATGTTGACTGAAAGGTGCTGATATATCAAGCCTCGAAAAGTTATGACAGGCATGTCAATGACAATCGAATGATAGGATGAAATGAAATGGTAGCACTGTGTGTGATTGACTTTATTTGTGCTTTCAGTCCATTATTTCAAATCACCATTATGATTATGTCAAATCACCAACAATCCAATCAAATCCAATCATTTCCATTTATCCACGTATGAAGAATGGAACCCTGGAGCTTGAGTTCTAGAGTTCTGGAAGAACACTCTTTAATGGTGTACATATTTATTATTAGCTGAACTGTTCAGTCCCTCTTCCACAGTTTTTTTTTGGTGTTTTAGTTAGTCAGGCTTCCTTTCTTGCCAGTCCACAGTTCTCTCAGTTCCACCTGACAGCCCAGGTCTCTGAGAGCGGCTCTCGCCACATCACTGCAGTCCCTGTGAGAGGCCAGGGCCTGACCAATCAGGGCCTCGGCCCCCATCTCCAAAATGGGCTGGCTGAAATCGCGTGTTCGTGACACCAGGTTTCTGAGCAGCATGCACGATTGTTTCTGCAACAGAGTACAGGCACTTTCACTTAACACTTATTCACCTCCTACACACTCAGAGGTGCCAACCTCTACGGTTTTAAGTTTTTGAGCCCCTGGGTCATAATATCTGAAAACTATGAAAAGGACACTTTGCTACTGAGAAGGTGCCATGTAATGGTGTTGTGTTTACCTGCACGTTAACTTCCTCTGGATGCGTCTTCATGGCCTGCAGCGCAGCCAGAGCTCCTCCACTCTCCATGATGACTTTGCAGTTATTGGGTTTGCGCAGAGCGAGCACGCAGAGAGCAGCACAACCCTGTTCACACACCTGACACAGCAGACATGTTATATATATCCATACTGCAGTGGTATAATTACCACCAACAACACCATTAAAACCATTGAATTATGGTTCAAACCATACTGCAATTACCAAAGCCTTCTGACTAACATGCAAAGACTGACCAATGTTTTTTTTTTTATTTTTCCCATTTCCCATACGCTACAGCTTTCATTTTATCCCCAATCAGGACAGCGTTGTTCACTTGCAATTCCATAAGGAGATAACAAGGAGGGTCACCTGTGCATTACTCATGTGCCGGTTTACCGCCATGACAATAAGCTCCGTCCCTCCTGCATTCACAATGGCGTCTTTGACATCGTCATTGCCTGCAATCGCCCGCAATGCACTCAACACCTGCTTTACAAGGTCCTGGAAGGGAAAAAAAATAAAAACAGATCATCAATGAAATCAGCACAAATATTGACAGTATAATAAGTATGTGGCTCCTGACGAGGATTCTGCAATCACAAAATTCCCTAAAAGGACTTACTGATTGCAGCTTTAATCACATCAGATGAAAAATTCCTATATATGATCTCATACCTGAAGACATTCCAAAGATGTTCAGCTCAGACAGACGCAATCACTCACCTGACAGTCCAAGCTGTCCGCTAGCAGCGTCATCATAAACTTCAGTCCTCCCAAATCCACAATGTCTTGGCAGAATTCGTTCCTCACAGCGAGGCGGGACAGAGTGGCACACAGCTCGCTGAGGACTGGAATGTTCTCGGGATGGGCTGTGGTAACACCGTCAACATTTACATTCTATTAAGTAAGGATGGATCATGAAGTTATGGGAAAATAATCAATGATGATGTGGTGTGGTGTGGAGCAATAACAGCATGTCCCAAAGTGACACCACAGCAATCTTCTGTCCTGAAGATTTTCTTGTGGTGGAAAACTCGCTGACTGTAACAAAGTGCTGACCCTGGACACTCTGACCATAATTGTGATTCCAAAATTGTAAAACAAATCCCCTTACAGAAAGCTTCAAAATATCAATTACTGTGTTTTTCTTTGTTAAATAACAACACATTTTTAAATCTGTTAATTATTAGGCTTAGGTTATATGCAGCATTCCAGTGAAAAGACCCTGAGAATAAGTTGTTAGTAGAGAAACACTATGCTATAGAAATTGAAAGGTAATCAACACCTTCTGACCAGTTGGATTTGAGAATTAAACAGTGCTGTGGTACAAGAAAAATACACCAGCAAACACAGACTGTCCTACATGTACACTCATTAAATGTAATAATTCTAACTTCTCCCCATTACAGTAAAGTTCAACAAATCAGATGCAGATCCAAGGAACAAATCTCACCTTTAGCAGCATCTACAATGACCTTCAGTCCATTGTGCTCTAATACGATCATTTTGGCGTGCTCGTGTGCGTGGCCGAAAGGAACCCGCACGTCATCATCAAAGGTAATGACTCTGAGAGCGATGCAGGCCTCTTTGACCACCTCAGGCCGTGCAACGTGCTGTGTTATGGCACTGGTGAGTAAGTTAAGCACTCCGGCCTTCACCAAGTCCTGCCTGTTCTGCTCGTGCTTCAGACAGCAGTGACGCACCGTCCGGACACCCAGGCAGATCAGCGCCGGATCCTCCTGGTGGCTGCGTAAGGTGTCTATCAAAAAGCCCTGACCCTCAGCGTCCAGAAGATCAGGCTGGCCATCAGTGAGCGCAGAAAGAGCAGCAAGAGTAGCAGAGAGCACTTCATTGTCTTCACCAGCAGACTGGCAGCAGGAGAGGAGTGTGGGATAGGCGTCTTTCTGGGCCGCCAGGTATCGCTGAGCAAAGCCGAGGGAGCACTGCTCTGTGAAGAGCTTTAAACTCTCCAACACGGATGTGGACGAGGACTCTAACGCACTTTTGAGAGACTGCAGAGCCTGGGAGAAAATCAGTGGGCATCATTTCATGTGCACAGGACATTAGAGCAGTAAATGATGTATTTTTACTGACACCAGCATTTCATTTGTCCTATTAATGTTAATTTAAATTTAATTGTTGATCACAGCTCCAGGGTTTGACGCTGTGCTTGGCTTACTGTCTGCGCATGTTCTGTATGTCTGTATCAGTATCCTCCAGGTTTTCTGGTTTCCTCACATGCTTCAAAGACATGCTTGTATGTGGAATGGCTACACTAAATTGCCCATAGGTTTAAATGTGTGTGTATGGTGCCCTGTAATAGACTGGCATCCCCTCCAAGGTGTATTCCCGCATCGCACCCAGTGTTCCTGGGATAGACTCCGGATCCACTACAATCCTGACCAGGATAAAGTGCGTACTAAAGAAGAATGAATGAATGAAGGATTGTTGATAGTTGTCTGCTTTGACAGCCTCTCACTTTCTTCTCTGCCTACCAGCAGCCAATCAGAGCAAAGAGTTAAGCATGGCAAACCTTGAAAACAAAGAGGAGGAGGAGCTTAGTGCACCTTCACTTAAATCACAGGTTCCCAACCCTGGTCCTGGAGTATCCTCTGTTTAGTGTTTTTTTCTTTTCTAACAACATCAGGGAGGGCTGTTAACTAGCTGATGAGCTGAATAAGATGTGTTAAAGCAGAGAAAACACAAAATACGTTGAGAATATGCGAGCTAAAAAGCACAAGGACACATTTCCTGGGATGACAATAAACTAATTGCTCCTATTGATCATTACTCAATTATTATAGAGGTGTTCTGCTAAAATGTTTCATGAAATATCATCTCCCATAAGATCAAGATCAGCATCTTTGTACCTGGAGGACTTCATGAGTTTGATCATCTGTGGTCTCTTCAGAAGACGCTTTCGGTACTGCCTTCACAATATTACTCAGGTCCACACCTTAAACATAAAGAGGCGTTACAAAAAAAAAAAACATCAATCATCATTCAGCGAGGTTTAAAACACAAGCTGGTGAAATTACCCTGAGACTCAAACTGCTCGATTGCTTCCTTCAGAGCTTCACTCTCCTCCATGTCGAACTCCTCAATGTTCTCCCTCACCGCCGAGTCAAACGTCTCCTGCGTTATTCTACGTTTCGCCATGTTTGCAGAGTAATGAATCACTAAACAAGGAAAATAATATTATTTAATATAAATATTACCCCTGCGTTAGTTTACATCCCCTTATGGACCTTGACGTTGCTATTAGTTACAGCAATCTCTCAGACTCCTTCAGGAACACAACAATGAATGGCCATGTCAGATACTTCCGGTTAAATTCAACCAAAAATGGATGGTTTTATCTATTGTGAAAACAATCCCTCATTCAAACCACTGAATTTCAAGTTTTAAATGACAGTTAATTTAAATACATCATATTTGATAACAGTCGCGCCACTCACCGCACCACCCAGTCTGCAACTCAACGATAAAATCCCACCCAGCTGTGAAGAACAGCGCGCTACGTTATAAGAGTAAAGACAGCTAGGTTAAATCCAAAGACAATATTTACGCACTCGGTTGTGAATTCCTAACTTTGCGTAAGGTCCGTTTGTTAATAAGACTCGGGTTGTAACGTGTAAAATATTGAGTTCCGCTATGCAATTTATTTTTTAAATAGATTTTCGTCAATTAATTAATAAGCAACATTGCAATTTAAATAGTATAACACTATAATAGTATCTAGTAGTAAATATGATTTTTATAAATTTTAATTTTGTATAATTTTGTACCAAACGACACTAACCGATATGTGCAATACATCGCCATCTAGCGGACACTGATTTTAGATACAACCGCAAAACTCAAAATAGAAGTTTGCGAGAGTGATTTTAAAAGTTTTTGAGCTTCTCAAATTTTTAATTTAAAGAGAGTTGAGAGTTATTTAAGGTGACACATGAGCAATTAAAAAGCACACGCGGTCAGCATGTTTCGCTTCATATATGATGTGGAGACCTATTTTCGTATGCTGCTTGAGTGGCACACCGAGTTGAAGCAGTGACTCTGCGTGAAAATACACAGAACTGCACGGGTTCAAAACCCGCGGCTGTGTTTCTTGGTCATGTTGGCAGGTCCATGAGGAGAAATCATGCACCACTCTGATGAGCTGATGTATAACCCTACCACAGTCTCTGAGACCAGCAAAGCCACAAAATTTTAATATTCAGTCAGGAAGAGAGAGGGGAAAAAAACAGTAGACATAATAATATTCACTCATATTAATCCAAACAGATTTTGCAGTAGCTGGGCATTAAATACGCAGATAGGTTTCCAAATAATTTCCCTTTGGTTCCCTTAGGTTCTCTTATGTGACAACTGACAAGGAATTTTTTTTTTTGCCAAACTTTGATTTTATGTATGGAATGGAACAGTTTGTGGAAAAAGAGAATGTACTCCTAACGTTATAAAATAGTAAATAATATATATATAAATTATATAATATATAAATTATTTTCTTTTCCAAAAGAATAGTTGCTTTTAGGTACTATTTTTGTAACTATAAACCAAATTTCTTGGAAAGTACTTGTAACATTCTCTGATGGGACATCATCAAAGCTTACAAAAGGTTGCTTTTAAGTATGATGTATTCTTTTCTTTCTTCCTGCACTTTAACTGTCTGTGAGCTGCTGTGATAAGTGAATTTCCCCACTGTGGGATCAATAAAGTTTATCTTATCTTATTTTGTATATGTTCTTTTTTGTTTTGTTCTGTTTTTTGCATACAAAAATACACAAGTATTTAAATATACAGGTTCATCTAGCCAGCATTACAGTCATGAGCTACACAGGAAGCATGCAAACATCATCTCAGACACACACTTCTTTTTAAATACAGACCAGCTTTATTTATGATGCTGCTTTCAGTCCAGCTTCCAAACCAAACATTTATCTTCACCCAGGAAATTAAACAATTAAATCAAACCCTTTTCTGTGCAGTTTAGGTTCACTGTGTCCCTCTGTTCATGAGCAGGTCATCATGAACACGTTAGCTGTCAGAAAATGAATAACACTTGCATTTAACAACCTTTTTATTTAATAGCATTGTACACACATATGAGGTGATATCAGTACTTTACAGTTTGAAGCTGGTTATATAGAAATGAAAACCCTGATTTAATCTCACCAAACAAGGCAAAAGAAAAGTAATAGATCTAAACATGAACCTGTCGAGCTACATTAATGATTAGTGCTGGAACAGTCCCTTACACGCCGTCTGTGCTGCGTGGTGTTCAGGTACCCGTCAGTTTTTTTTTTTTATCAAACACACATGGGCTATTGTAGTATCTTACAGATGTGTTAAGGATGAGCAAGAGAGGCTTGGTCTAGTAGGTGACAGTGGGTGGTGGACTAGAATCTGGTTAACCAGCATTTGGTCATTCTATATTCGTGTTCAGTAACAGAAATGTTCATTTCTTACCAAAAGAAAAAGAAACACAATCCAGCCTAAATTTAGAAACAATTTTTAACGAACCATTTGTATTTTATTTTTCTAATTTCTGTTACCGACATGAACACAGAATGACCAAAAGTACATGGATCCAGTATAAATATAGTCTGTTGTTTATGATGTAAAGTAGGCAAGAAATTGAGCCATATAATCTTCTTCAGCACTGATGAACAATGAATTTGTTGGACATCCTTAAAAACTCAAATTTCTCTTTACGTTTGTGACATTTCACGTCGTAAGTGACATGCAACCCACGAGAAGACAGTTTAACAGCTGATTATGCAACAGTCTATTCAAACAGTTGTTTTTACCATGGCCTATGAGAACTCACTATATTATATGATAAGTGAGTGACCACTGAGATGAGGATTTAATATTTTAGGCCCGACAAAAGCAGAGGGTCAATGCTCCGCCCTTGAAGGACCCCTGCGTGTGCTAATTTTCACAACAGCCTACGGTGATCTACAGAGCTGTATGCCTGGCTTAAAGATGATTCTGAGTGTTACAACTGAACATCATTGAGCACTAGTTAACTTCCTGTGAAGGAGGTATTCTAAGTACAATTTTGGCACAGAACATAAGGGAACCTGAGCAGGCAGAATTCCCCTGCATCCTAGAAATGCTTCAGAGCCTGATCTCACTTCCCCTGCTGGCATAAATGGAGTTGTGATTAATCCAGTTCTCATAAAGAAAACCTTTTCCTCAGTTTTGTCCCTACTTAAGAGATGCTGAACGAGCTGTTAAAGACAGGAAATGCAATAATAGCTCTTCAATCCAGTTAAACAGCATCAAGGTCAGTCTGCTGGTGAATAGTTCACAGCCTATGGGTTCTATTATAATCAGCATGGACAAAGTAGGCTCCTTCAATCAGTAAGCACGCAGATTAACTCTGTGCAGCTTTTCAGAAAGTGCAGGTGAAGGTGTAGGACTCTAAACATCTCCGCCGTCCACTACATTACTCACTCAAGTTCAGCTCTTCCAGTTATAGACTAGTTAACAAAACTGGAAGTACATCAGTGAGCTATTTGTAATACAGCCCAAAACTCCTGGAATATGGAAGAACTCAATGGTCTTTATGTGTAGAAGATGACCTCAGGGATCTGTCCATCTTCGACGGAAGTGCCGTTGTTGTTGCCAGCAGCGTAGCAGAAGGTGAAGCAGGTTTTGGTGCCGGATCCTGAGGACTCATGTGTAACCTTCCTCATGCCTTTGGTGCCATAGTGGGAGTCTGGACCCTGGAAGAGCCAAGAAAAACACACACTCAATCCTTATTCACCATAACAACATGATTTAAGTGATAACTGTGAGTAGAAATGTGATAAAGATTTGAATCCTAGCCCTTTTTTCTATGGTTTCTATATCAGTAACCCCATCTTAATAACAAAAGACAGCGTGTTACTAGTAAAAATAATAACGCAACATCCGGTATCAAGCCAGTCTAGGCTTACATCCGTGCAAAGACTGGCCTACACCAACACACCTTATTTACACATTTACATGTTTTGATTTGGCAGACATCTTTACCCAAATCAGCAAAGAACTAGACCTGTCAACCCCGAAGAAGAATACTGAGTATTTCAGTCATTATTCTCTTTCCAACCCAAATTGGTTGACATTTCGGTGCATCCCTAATAAATATAATTAACTAATGTTATGTTAACTGATGTATAGTTAACTATATACTTCTCTAATGTTAGCCAAGTTGAAAATATATTTATACACTTTATTTCACATTAATATTTTCAAAACATTCTCCATTTACCTTAACAGAAAGCAAGGGCATCAGTGGATCTTTCAAGCGAAGAAATCAAGTCAATACGGCCAAACATTGCTAATATAAGATGGGGGAAGGGGCGGACTTTCCAGAACACCTGAATAACTGTCACCCATTCTAGATTCGTACGTCGATTGACTCATCTGCTGTTTTTTTACTGGTTGCAAAAAAAGAAGACTGGTCTTTTGGTATATTTTTGAGTAATTACTCATACTAGCATACTCCAGTGATCAAAAATGTGTGAAGATTTGGCAGGTCTGCTTTATGAAGGTGGAGAGGTCGGAGTACCGTGCATGGCGAGTCGTACCTTAAGAGTTGCGCAGGCTGTGTAGTTTACATTGGGCAAAACCTCCACCGGCTCTTTGAACATGACCCTGAAGGTGCTCGATGACCCGTCACAACTGAAACCCGTGTCATTCTGACCAAGGACTGTATTACTGTCTGTGTGAATGATCTGAGATTGACAAAACAGAATAAACACATCATTACAAATCCATTATTCACATTATCATTTAAAAAACATTATACTACTAAATGAGCAAAAAAAATCAAAAGAACGCTACCTGTATGTTGACCTGATAGTCTGTGGGTCCGTGTATAGACCCATACAGTCCAAAACCCACAACAAAAATCCTGCGGTTTACACAGAACCTGCCAAAGAAGAATAAGAGAGAGAGAAATTAAGGAATTTTGAAAAAATGAAATTGACAAATATTGTGTGATGTTTAAGCAGCATGTCTGTGCAGGTCTCAGATGCTGTGGTAGAGTTGTCCATCAGCTCATCAGAGTGGTGCATGATCTCTCATCACAGACCAGACAATACTGCAGTATATATATAAAAACTTTTCATTATGAAATTAGTGTAAGTATGTACCCTTTTTCTTGTGATTTTTGTGCAAAGCTGTAGTGTTTAAGGTATGATAAGTGCTGTCTAACATCATTAGAGTACATTTAGTTGTTATCTGAGTGAGTGAGTGTCTGGTGTTGTTCTGACCGGATACGGTCGCTGGTCCCACTGTAGCCCCAGCGGCTCTCCACCTGGGCGAAGCGCGTGATGCTGCACTCTTTCCCACGCAGACAGCAGCGGGGCCGGTCGATGAACTCCACTCGCGGTTTGGGGTTCACTGTGAAGTGGAGGAACAGACTGACCACCTCCCTGTCTGTCAGAATGCCTGACTGAGCAGGACCTGCACACAGTGACATTAACATACACCTCTGCAGGAGAACACATGAAGTTAGAGACCTTAGGTCCCAAAGCACAGTGTTTAGTCCAACCCTATTTATCCAGTCTTTAATTCCTTTATGACTAGTGCAGGGAAAGCCAGGTGTAACAGGGCATGCTATGACATACCTGCTGCAAACTCCTCTATGGTCATTAGAGGAAAGCGGATGAGGGTGAGGGCTTTCCCCAGAACGCGCCTCTTGTTCTCGGGTGTGGGCTGCAGCTGCTGCCGGTGAGCCTCTGCCTCGGCCCAACGCACCGCCGCTCCAAACAACCGAACCTCCCGCACCCCGAGTGTGTCCCGCTCCAGCACAGCTACAAGTGTGTCTGAGAAACAATACCAACATGACAAACTGAAAATCGAATATGCAGATTTTTTTTTTTCTTTGAATTGTACAAAACATTATGACAACATTACCACAGCACAAATGTGGACTGCACCACTGTTAGGACTGAAATATTAGCTGTTTATCTTAGACACCTGAAAAGCACCTGCATGCATCATCATGTCTTGGGCAAGCCATAATCTGACAATCTTTTAACTGCTGATATGCTACGCTTGTTGTTTTTATATTGTGCCCTTTTCCACCAACAAGATACTAGTGCTGACTAGGAATGGACGATATGACAAAAATATATAATCACACTCATGATGAAAAACTGAGTTTGACAATACTTTTATTTAATATCCATAAAGACTGAATAGCAAAAACATATTACTCATATCTAAATAGGAAAATGTCGGTAAGGGCTTTTTTTTTTTTTTTACTTTTTTTTTTTTTTTTAAATACCAACTAAATACTTCCTGGATGCCAACCAGTCTGGATACAAGACCATACATTAAGATGAATCTGCACTTCTTGCAGACACTGAACCTGAAAGTCAGAAACAAGTCGAACTTGATGGCAACAGCGTCAACGGATATGCCTCCACCACCAAGTCTAGTCCTTGTTTTTAATGTGTATGCCAGAACTACTCTTAAAATATATTTCAAATATGAAGGAAGCTACTGAAGAAAAACTATTTCAGACATTTGACCTTGCTGTGACCTCGAACCTGTCTGGATCAATTCCAAAAGCTAATCAGTTCATCTGCTGGTTACAATGATAAATCCATATAAATCCTACAAACATTCAACCCCTCATTCTTGAGATATCATGCTAAAAAGAATCACGGACAGATGCACACACACTGATGGATGGAAAGAAGGATGGGCCGAAGTTAAAAAAATAATAATAATAAAAAATCATAGATAGCGATGAAAATGGGCCTGACCATGAGTTCCTGACCATGAAAATGTAAGTAACATCTTTGCATTACAAACAGGAAAGAAGCTACTGAAGACAAACTATTTCAGACATTTGACCTTGCTGTGACCTTGATCCTGTTTGCATCAATTCCAAAATCTAATCCGTTCATCTGCTGGTTACAATGATAAATCCATATAAATCCTACAAACATTCAACCACTTATTCTTGAGAATCTCAGACACTCAGTGGCAGAGGCATAAAAATGAATTTCATTCAACAATAGTAGCCTTTGTAAATAATTTACATAAATAAATGTAATAAATACATAAGAAGCAATGGCTCGTGTTTCAAATACTAAACTCAATAAACTACAGAACATTTTTTTCCCATACAATTAATATTTTTTTGTTTAATCTGCTAGTTGATGACCCTTTGACCTCAGTCCTTATTCTTCTCAACCTGTCAGCAGCCTTTGACAGCGTAAATCAGCAGATCTTCACGCTTGCTGAATTAGGAATTCTTAAGTACTCTTGCACCTGATTTGTCATATCTACAGGATCAAGCCTATCACATAACACTGAGAAGTTACTTTTATCTTCTCACAGCCTCAATACTGGAGGATCAGGTACTTTGCCTCACCGTATCTTTGGCTTCCAGGACATTTTAAGTTACTCTGAATAAGAGCTTCTGCTGAATACAACTAAACATAAATGAAGTCAACGCAAAGCGGGTGCCGGTTCTCACAGACGTACCCAGATCTATATCTGTGAAGCCTTCTGCAGCCAGAGCATCACCCGTGTTCTTGTCAATGTTCTCGAGGCACAGACTGGCCAGCTGAGGTTCATCAAAAAGCCTGGCCTAGAGAAATAAAGCAACACTGAACAAGATTGTGACAAAAGTGTTATTTACAATATAGTCTGTGAAATTATTTACTCTGCCCTCTTTTCCATAAAAGGCAACTAACATCTTTTCAGGTTCATCAAAAAGCCTAGAAATAACAGCATTCATTTAAATTACAAATTACAAACTGCTCCTTCAAAGCATAGTATAAATACATTTTTACATATTTAAATATACGAATTTCAAATTCAACTGAGTGTATATAGAGATTTCTGTAAAGGTTTGCAGAGCCGTGCCTGTGTGAGGAGCATGAAGGCGTTGTCAGCCCGCAGGTTCTTCTTCAGGAACTCCACACAGTGAGCCTCCAGCGCCGGGACTGCGTATTTCTTTGCCGTGTACAGAGTGGTCATGACAGTCTCGGGTCCGATTTGAACCTCATCCGAGTATAGGAACCTGTGTGGGAAATATTTTATAATCACACATGTTGTGAAATGTCAGTGCCTACTGTGCAATCCTAATGTAAATGCGCAACTATAAGCACCAGTATTTCTAATAATATAAATCTTACTTGAGCAAAGCCAGAAAAGCAGCAGGCTCTACATCTGGCAACTCGATCTCTGTGGAGGTGGTGGCCATGCCTCCGTTAAACATGGCATCAAATACAGCACTGCCAACTGCCAAAACAAACCTGCAAAAATAACAACACAATGACTATATGACTCTACAAAATTATATCAAATTCTGGTGCACATTCATATATTCATCTAACAAGTCTCCGTTGTGTAGTTGGCACATCACACACAAGATAATGACGCTGCAAACAAACCTGACTACGTAGGCATAAGGTGTACCCAGAATCAGTTACACAACATATCATGAAATACATCACAATATTTGTGTTTCATTTGTTGTATTGTTTTGAAGAGAAAGCAATACTACGATGCTAGTCATAGTCTACAGTTTATTACACAGCAGTCCTCAAATCCGATTGGTCAAAAGGTGTTGATTAATTTTCTATAACAGCAGCTCTGACAATAGTGCCAGCTGTAGTTCAGCTCAGAGATTTATTTTAATGCGCTTGTTCTAATATGTTATCGTTTCTATAGTAACAACATCCACAGGGACCTGTATGACAGGTGTTCCACATGAACTGTGTGTATAATAAATAGCTAGTGTGTATAATAAATACCTTAGAAAGTGAGTATAAAACATGTTCTGCTAGGACACACTTATTGTGCATTTTAGGAAGGAGTCACCAGTGTTAGTGTTTTGTAACAATCAGTAGTAAAGCTGTAGCTTGTGTTTTTTGTTTGTTTTGGCTATCGAAGCATATTCAGGACAGATGACTTTTTTGTTTTGTGGTTTCTCTGTAATATGACAAGCAACATTTTCATCTTATTAACTTATACATAGAAAAAAAAGAGAGGCTAGTGAGGGAACGGCCGTTTATACCTGCTATAACATAAGTGACAACAGGAACTAACTTATTTCATGAACGTTCCACAACAATAAATGTAACTATAAACAGATAAAAAGTGTGCTGTTATTAAAAAGACTGTAAAAAGATATTGCACCATGGCAGAGACACGGTGCATTTGTTTGTACTGTGGATCTAAAAGCTGTCCCTATGGGTCTTGGAAGTGATTTGAGTATTTTTAAGTGTCCTCGACAATAACTTGTATGCTGAATACCGCGATATATTGCACAACCGGTGACTGACACTTACCCACCTGCTAGAAAATGTTTAGTTAACAAATGCAGATGGCTTTTAGGTAATGTGACAATAAACACAATGGTGGACAGGAATGAGTTACCTGTGAGCAGGTATGCGCTGTACTCCCATCCCTTTCCCCACCAGAAAGTGAACGTCGCTTTAGCACCTCGTTATTGAAGAGAAATGCAAACCTTTCCTTCACAGTACTTTTTGTTGCTTGCCAGTTATACACGGGCTCTCGGTAAACCAGAACCGCAGCTGCAGCCGGAGGGGCAGAAAGTGAGGAGTGGGTCGCAGGAGCCGGCCCTGAATTTGACGCTGGTCCGGTCATGTTCGACGCCACTGCGGCCGCCATTGACCCCCCGACCGCCCCCGCTATCACCGAGCCCTGAGCCATGGCCTGCGGGAGAGAGTTGCGCATATTCGGCGGAAGCCCAGAGGCGACACCGCTGCATTCGGAGCCGTTAGGCCCTGGCTGAGGGTTCGAGCGTCTCGTCGCGCTCTGTGAGCTTCCGGTCGCCCCGATGGATCCTCCGTTACTTGCTGCCAGAGTGTAGGTACTGTTGCTCGGCTGACTGTTACCCAGCGGACCGGGAGAGGGGAAATTTAAACACGGGGCCCGACCGCCGTTGTCTCCAGCAGCCATCTTGGACTTCAACTTCTCCCTTCGAGGTCTGATAAGGTAAACAAGCTGTTTTCACTCCACCCGTATTCTGAGAAGCCGGCGATTGGTTAGTGATCATAGTGACAAATGGGCCACCGAACGCACAGGTCACTGGTATATTATCAGCCAATCATAGAACAGGAGGCGGGATGTCATGAGCCAATCCTAGCGCAGGAGGCGGGACTTGTCGGAATACAGTTGGGGGAAAATACGTGAGGTCATACAAAGCGCTCTTATTAATGCAGTTAAAAATGAAACACAACAAATAGCTTATCAGTTATTAAATTTGATGTATGAATAAAATTATTAGGATAATGTAATTATTTATAATGATGCCTACAATATCTTAACAACAACAAATAATAATAATAATAATAATAATAATCATCATCATCATCATCAACATCCATTTCTAGGTCTGTGGAAAAAAGTTGGTACAAAAAGGAGCCCAATACCAAAATTCATAAACCCCATCCCAAACCACTCTTAATTCCAACATCTTGGATATTATTGCAAAAGTACTGTAGGCAGTTATCTACAAAGCAAGTACTTTTTGTTCAGTCTGTAAACTGTCTGTTGTGACAAACTGACACACATGAACTGTGTGTATGCAACCTGTCGTTGCACAGGAAAGTGTTTGTACATAATGATACCCAGAATAAATAGTAAGCAGAATAAAAATATAAATAAAAACATAAAAACACGTATATAAGCAGAATAGAAACATGCATTTGAGAGTATTCACTGTCCCAGTGAATAAATGTTGCGTTTTACTGAGCAGTGTGTAGATACAGCTGAGCCAGCTTCACCTCTCCACATCCGGGATGCTGACACTCTTTTATGCAAGGATTTAGTTTTCTTAATAAAAATGCAATTCAGAGATAGGTATATTAAAGGTAACCTAATTTGTTATTTACTTTATTGTTGATTATTCCCTGTAGTTACAGTATTTTATTTCTATTGATACACCCGTTGTTTCACTATAATTTAATCCTAACTTTGTTTGCTGTTGTCTTTTCCAACAAGCTCAAGCCAGTTTGCAGGATTTCCGCGGACCTGGCAACACTGCCCCCTGGCCCAGGCGCTTTTTATGAGGATAGTTTTACTGCCGCCTTCAGGAGTAAAAGGAAACATCCGGACTGCATCACTCACTGCAAACACTGCAGCAGCTGCTCTTTGTGCACTACACTTCACTGCAGGAGAGGCTCTCTGATAATGTTTTTGTGTTTTTTTTTTTTGTTTGTTTTTGTAAATGTTTGTATCTGGGTAAAATCTAAGGTCCCCTCATTATACCTGGTATAATATATATTCCTGGTATACCTGATATAGTAGCATATATTTCCATTAATTGTCTTGCCTGGTTTTCTACAGCGTTTAATTGTATAGCGTTTATAGCTAATTGATGTATAATTGTGATGTATGCATTTATATAATATAGTCCTGTATGTAGGCTATATTACAATCTCATAAGATGAATGAATGAATGAATGAATGAATGAATGAATGAAGTGTGAATGAATGGCAGTATATGATATGAAGAGTGTAATATAATAATGCAATAAGTTTGAGTTTTATTTTATTTTATTTATTTATTTTTTTTTCTTTAAATGGAATAAGTTCTCACAGTGAGATTTTCCTCTTTAGTCTGCCATTGTGATTCAGCTCATGCGGGTTTCCGGGAGCCCCTGGTTGTGGGCGGGAGAGTGCGAGCGCGAGAAACTCCGCTGCCCGCACGCGCCCCCCCAATACCCCACCCCCCCCCCCCCCCCCCCCCCCCCCCCAACCGTGCCCGTCGTCTCGCGCCGTGACGTCACAGAGCGGCATGAGCTGTCCCCGCCGCGCTGGTGCTGAAAACAAGATGGCTGTGCGCGTGCGAGCGGAGGACTGACGAGCGAAGCTTGCACGAGACGTCCCGAGCAGAGCAGACAGAGAAGCCCGCGCGCCTGAGAGGGAGACACTAAACCCAGAAGATTCTGAGCTGAAAATCCTCTCATCTTTTTTCTTCTACACAAAAAGCGACGGGGCAGAAGTGTGTGTGTGTGTGTGTGTGTATGTGTGTGTGCTGAACCCGGGGCGTGTGTAAACCGGACATCACCGAATCACAGCACGTCCAGGCTGTCCCGTTCTCGACCGGCGATCTGGTAGAGGACAGCGGAGGACAGCAAAAACACACCGAGCCTCTGAGAAGCGATGTCACTTCTGTGTGTTGGGGGTGAGTTGGGAAGCACCTCCAATTCAATTTCTGCATGTGTGTGTGTGTGTGTGTGTGTGTGTGTTTGATAAATATCCCAGTGTCCTGCTAAAGTTTGTTAGTCCACTCTTTAACACTGAGTTAAGCTATTTACTGAGAACTCACATTAGCACCTTTTCTCTTTTACAGCTAGCTGCTCAGATCTGTGTGTCTATAAACTGCGTTCATAAATAATTAGTGCTATTGTAGTGTGCGCTCTCAGCTCATTAAGACTTCATTCATAATCTGAATGGAACGAAAAGCTACTTTTCTGTTGTTATTTTTCATCTGAATTCATTCCATTTTATTGCTGTTTGTTTTTCCTGTTTGTTTGTTTTTTGACCGCATCATTAAGCGGGTAATTTATTACGCAATTAGATTAATGACTCACACCTGTGAATCAGCCTCTTTTACTCAAATGGAGCTCGTGATAGTTTGCCGCAGCGTTTATTTATTTATTTATTTATTTATTTATTTATTTATTTCCATCGGTATTCCTGTGGCTCTGGGAAAACTGAGTCAGAAAAGGCGGAGAGCTGCAGCACTGTTGCAGGTGAAAGCCCTCTCTCTCTCTCTCTCTCTCTCTCTCTCTGTCTCTCTCTCTCTCTCTCTCTCTCCGCGGCCGCGAGGGAATCCCGTGGGTGGCTGATCTGTGCGCGCGCCTCCAAACCGCCATTCACGAAAAACGTTCACGCGCTCTTCTCTGCTCCATTCACGAAATCACACTGCAGCGATAAAGCACAGCGGTGTTCAAACGGAAGCGTCTGGGTTTGGATCAAATTAAACTTTCACACTAAGTTCTAATGAGGGTGTGTGTGAAGTGAGGATGTGTGTATGAAGTGGGGACGTGTGTATAAAGTGGGGACGTGTGTATGAAGTGAGGGTGTGTGTATAAAGTGAGGATGTGTGTATAAAGTGGGGATGTGTGTGTAAAGTGGGGACGTGTGTATGAAGTGAGGGTGTGTGTATGAAGTGAGGATGTGTGTATGAAGTGAGGGTGTGTGTATGAAGTGAGGGTGTGTGTATGAAGTGAGGAGGTGTGTATGAAGTGAGGGTGTGTATGAAGTGAGGAGGTGTGTATGAAGTGAGGAGGTGTGTATGAAGTGAGAATGTGTGTATGAAGTGAGGAGGTGTGTGTATGAAGTGAGGGTGTGTGTATAAAGTGAGGATGTGTGTATAAAGTGGGGATGTGTGTATGAAGTGAGGATGTGTGTATGAAGTGAGGGTGTGTGTATGAAGTGAGGGTGTGTGTATGAAGTGAGGAGGTGTGTATGAAGTGAGGAGGTGTGTATGAAGTGAGGAGGTGTGTATGAAGTGAGAATGTGTGTATGAAGTGAGGAGGTGTGTGTATGAAGTGAGGAGGTGTGTATGAAGTGAGGGTGTGTGTATGAAGTGAGAATGTGTGTATGAAGTGAGGAGGTGTGTGTATGAAGTGAGGAGGTGTGTATGAAGTGAGGATGTGTGTATGAATTAAGGATGTGTATGAAGTGAGGAGGTGTGTGTATGAAGTGAGGATGTGTGTATGAAGTGAGGATGTGTATGAAGTGAGGGTGTGTGTATGAAGTGAGAATGTGTGTATGAAGTGAGGAGGTGTGTGTATGAAGTGAGGAGGTGTGTATGAAGTGAGGGTGTGTGTATGAAGTGAGGGTGTGTGTATAAAGTGAGGGTGTGTGTATGAAGTGAGGATGTGTGTATGAAGTGAGGGTGTGTGTATAAAGTGAGGAGGTGTGTATGAAGTGAGGATGTGTATAAAGTGAGGAGGTGTATGAAGGGAGGATGTGTGTATGAAGTGAGGGTGTGTGTATAAAGTGGGGATGTGTGTATGAAGTGAGGGTGTGTGTATGAAGTGAGGATGTGTATGAAGTAAGGATGTGTATGAAGTGAGGATGTGTGTATGAAGCGAGGGTGTGTGTATGAAGTGAGGAGGTGTGTATGAAGTGAGGATGTGTGTATAAAATAAGGATGTGTATGAAGTGAGGGTGTGTGTATGAAGTGAGGGTGTGTGTATGAAGTGAGGATGTGTGTATGAAGGTTTTCAGTCATTCAGGTTACTCATTAGTGCACCATTTTGGGCTGTTTTGTCCAAAAGTAAAGCTGAGAAAATCCCATGCATGCTGTGTCTGAAATCACTCCCCAAATAGTGCACTATATAGTGAATAGGGAGTGAATTCAGACTCTACTGCAGTAGATTAGTGTTCAAATACAGTCTAAGGTGTAGAAAGCCCATAATGCACTTTGCTGTTTGAAGGAAATAGTAGAGTGAGTAGAGCATCATTTCAGACACAGGCTTTGAATGTCTAGTAGTTACGCTTGTCACTACACCATAATTCTGACTTTGGTCCTGATATAAAGCATAGTATCACAATACACAATACTTGATACCAAAACAATACCATATAAATAGCTTTTGTGCTTTACAAGGAGCACATGCGTAGTATAATTCTGTGGGCAGCAATGCCTATACAATGTCATATTAGCATACGCAATTTGAGTCGTGGGTGGGTACGGTGGGTGGGTTCCTCAAATGCAGAGTCTGCGTTGGTTTCCTCCGAGTGCTCCGGTTTCCTCCTACCTCCCAAAAACATGACAGTAGGTGGATTGCCTACGCTTTGGTATGATTGGGTGCTTGAGATATACTAATGGCATCCCATCCAGGGTCCATTTGTGCTTCACGTCCAGTGTTCTCAGAACCACCACAATTAGCCCTGACCAGGATAAAGCAGTTACTGAAGAGGAAGATGAATTTGAGTCATCTATAGGCTATAATGCAATATTAGCATGGTGTTTTGATACTTTGTGTAATACTAGTAGTAGTAGGACAGAGATCCGAGATGACAGTAGTAAACACTCTCTGACAACCTTGTACCTTTCCAACTACAAACCCCTTCATTGGCTTCCTGTAACTGCCTGCATTAGATTTATAGCTCTGATACAAAGCCAGTTTTGGATCAGCCACTACCCACTGATGGTGAAATCCCACAGTGTTCCTTAAGCTCTTCTAGCTGCAAGTATGGCTCGGCTTGATCTGCCACCCTGGAAGACACAAGGAAGACAAGCATCAATGCTCTTTTCTGTCCTGGCACCCAGATCCTCCCTCTGTCTCTTTAATAGGCACTTAAATGGACACTACTAAAGAAAAAAACACATTACTCATTGTCCAATTATTAACTTGTTCCATTATTCGACGTCACCCAAATACATTAAAGCATCCAGAGCGTGAGCGTACATTTAAAACTCACTTAAAGGGAAAATCCACCCTGAATGACTTGCATATTAATCTTTATAATTAACATATGATCTTCATTGAATCTTCTGCATTTAATTTTTTTTTGTTTAAACTCCTTTCAACGACATGTTTTCACTTCCATTAACGGTATCCTACATTACCCACAATGCTGATAGTGGTGCCAGTGGGATTTAGCTCTTGCTTCATCTCTACCTAAAGAGAGCGATGCAGCAGCGCTTTAGTCTTTTAGTCTGTCTTTTAGCTCTCTCTCACCTCTATCATGCTCATCATCGTACATTGCCAAGCAGAGTCTTTGCCATATAGCTGCATTGCATTCATTGCATTCATTGCATTCTGGAACGTTGAGTCCAGCATTTGCTGTCTCCACAACAGATGTTACAGTGAATTGTGTGTGTGTGTGTGTGTGTGTGTGTGTGTGAGAAGCTTGTTCTGCCTCTAACAAGGAAATCCTGACAGATTTGTTCCAAGATCTGTTTTTGAGAAATCGGTCTCTACTTTCGTTCTGCCTAACAAATCAGAGAGAGAGAATGTGCATGAGGAAGGTCTATGAATAAGGTCACGGCTTACGTTTCTCTGCTTAGAGTGAATAATGAATACATGAATAATGTGGAAGGAGGCGATGTGATCGATGCCATATTCTTCTTCTCTCTTGGTGATATTTCTGAGCGTTTATAGCAGTGCGAGTCTCCACGCTCTCTCTGCATTAAACATGCCCTGCATTTGTCTGGATGGATGTTATCTAATAACGCTCTTATTTTGAGGAAGCAGGATATGAACTGACGGTATCAATGGAAAGAAAAAATGCATGTGTGTTAGGTGTGTGTGTGTGTGTGTGTGGTGTTCCCACCCACACACCTTCATCTCTTGCTCACACCCACAGGGGACTTTAATTATATAGTCACATTACATAAAATACAGATCTTTCATTGGGTTTATGGTGATGTAATCCTTTCTCATTGTCTTTTGTATTGCAAATGCTATAACATTCTAATCTTATATTCACATATGGGAGCGTAGGTGGATTTATGTAATACGCCGTGAGCTTTATAGGCTAGTTATTCATCTTGCAGCCCACAATGGCCTCGAATTCAGTATTGATACCATACCAACAGCTTGATATTTAATAGCAGCCTGATCAGTTTAAATCACATCCAGTGGTTTTCAGTATTTAGTAGAAACTACGATACAATCAGGGTACAATAAACTCTCCGTAAAGGCTTTTAATGAGTGGATGAAACACCCTTACATTATATTTACTTTACATTTTATTATGATAACTTTCAATCCATATACTCAGTTCCCTAAATCTAATCTAGCTAATCAGCTCACAGGCAGCAACATGTGTTAAAGCAGTGTCATTGTTACAGATTTAAGTGTTGTTTTCCCTTTAAGTAATAAAAACTATGAGACAATAATCACTAATTTGTATAATCAATACACTCATTATCAATGTGTTATATATAATCTGGATTATGATTACATTTTTGATATCACCAAATCATATCTCATTTATATAGCACTAAGTGTTATAAACTGCACAGTAACTATCACTTTAACTGAGATAATGCAGTGTTCTCTGTTATTTACATATCTGTTTATTTGTTTATTTTAAAATGTTTGCTTTATTTGTTTTTTAAATGTGTTGTTTATTTATTTGTTTGTTTTTGTTTGTCTGTTCTTCTGTTTGTTTGGTGTGTTTATAAGTTTGTTTATTTATTTATACATTTGCTTTATTTGTTTTGTTTTGTTGTTTGAAGCTGGCAATAGGACTAAACAAAAAAAAAAAACTAAACAGATAGCTAAACTTATAGCTAGCTAAACAGAAAGCTAAGCATATAGCTAGTCAGCTGAGGTTATGATATCCAGGGAAAACTTTTTTAAATTTTTTTTTTTTTTTTTTTGCTAAACCAAAACTCTTAACTTTGAATGCACGATGTTGCATCACAGTTTTCTGAAGCTTGTTGTATATAAGTTAATGACTAGATTTTCACTAATGCATTTAAAAAATACTTTAAAAAAGGTGTAGCTAATTGAAGCCTCTATTTTATTTCATACTTTTTTTTATATCAAAACATTATAAACCAAATAAACCAGTTAGATTACAAGTAGTCTAGGTATTTAGTCTTGCACAGGTCTGGTATGTAAATGTAAATGCACTCATTCCACAATCGTTTGGAAATTTTGAAAATGTTTTAGAAAATGTGTAGTTTTGGATATGGATATTGGTGACAATAAATCTGTTTTCTTTAGATATTGCCACATTTTCTGCACTTACCCAGCCACTATAATGCATAATACAGTTCATGCCTTTTAGAAAACGCAGGAGCAGTGAAAATATAAAGTCTAGAAAGCTTAATAATCAATCTGGATTGAAAGTCTTGAAAACATATAGCATTTCTTAATGAGGAATGAGCAAGAACATTGTTTTACGAAATCTACACATGCAGTTTTAATCATGAAATCTGTAATCACTGTAGTATCGCATTTTCCACTGGTCCTAATGAAGCACTGGTCAACCTGTTAACTCTAGGCTTGGGAATTAAACTATTAGCTGTTGTACTGTATATATGAAAATCATACCAGTAAAATTCATTACTTATATTAATGACCAGAATTCGAGAAAACCCAGAGTCAATATCTAACACACATATGCCCACTAAACCATTTGGACAAATTGGATTTGTTTCAAGTGCATTCTAATCATACAATATATCTTTGGATTTATTATTTTTTTTTACTGTGTTTAAATATTTAGGCTTTTGCTGTACTTGTGTTTTATAAATGTAATAATGTATTTGAGAAATGGGCTCTTATTTTTTTCCATTTTAAAAAGGGCAAACTTATGGTTCTCATTCAATGCAAAAATAGTGCTATCAATAACCCGATGCTATAACATAACCAGCTTGATTAAAAAAAAAAAAAGTTCAATTCAGTAATTGTAGTAAATCTCTTCAGACTCAGAAGGCACATTTAGGCTGGCTTTGAGTGTTTGTCAGCTCGGTGTTCGAGGTTAGCTCATCATTCCCTTCCAGCCTCTTCTTTATAAACGCAATCTCAGGGTTCATTGATTACGACGTATTGTCTGTATGCGGCACTTCCTGACCTGAATTATTTATATTGGCAGTGATTTATGAGTTGGTGTTATTATAAAGAGCCACTTTCCCACTTTCTGCAGTCCCAATTTCTTTGTCATTGATTTCTGACATGTATTGATATATTACAGCTGCCTGTTTTTCGCCACTCTGAACGAAACCTAAGGATCTCAGGTGAAACTGCACTGCAGCCTTCCTGCTCATCTGTGCTTTTCTTATTGGGGCTTGAATTTCAGCTGAGAAGCAGACATGAGAATTATAACTGGCTTAAAATAGTTTTGGTCAGTTTGCTCAGATACAGCTTGGCTGTTTCCACCTGGATGGTGTCATCGGTTTTGGCGGGCTGTGAAGATTTGAAGGGAACAGAACAGTCTATTTTTAACCACTTTTGGGGACACGTTTAAGCAAACTTTCAAGCTGCTGCAGCTGCAGAAAAGAGGACATTAGTGGCACAGTCATATTTTGTTTTCCTGGCGCGTACTGTGATGCACTTGAAACTAATTAGCTGGAGTAGGCGGAATTAATAGGGTTTCAGCACATGAGGTCCCAAGGAATTTATCACTGGCTTGAAAAACAATAGTGAAAAAGCTAAATTAGGTGTCACACTGTTCAAGCTGGTCAAGGTTTAGTATTTTCTCACCTTAAAGCTCCAGTAAGGGTTTTAAGAAACAAAAAGTATACCAAGTGTTAGTGCCATGTTACCCTTTCTAAAGCCACATGAAACTGTGACATACAAAACATGCATTAATTACAAAAAATGAAATTGAAAATGAAATTTTTCCCTCAGCTCAAATGTAGTTATGATCAGTTAAAGGAATAATCCACCCTCAACGAGTCACGTATATTACCCTTATAATTAACATGTGATCTTCATTTGTGTCCAAGATTTATTTTGTATTGAAATTCAGTGTTGACTTTTTTAACTTCTTTCATCGACATGTTGGTCTATTTCCACTTTTTTAACGCTTTTCTACATTACCCACAATCCCGTTCGACTACCAGCTAATAGTGGAGGCAGTGGGATTTATGCCGCAATTGACATACTTCAGAATTGGGAAGTCGGGACTTGGAATTATGTCATTTTCAACCTGTATCACAAGTGGACAGCCGAGACTCATAGCCATTCACACCTGGCATTATGAACGCATCTTCAGTGACCACTTGTGCTCGGATTTCACACATCGTTTCCTCTGAAGGAAGGCTATCACACACATTTATTACATCATGTCTTCCGCTGCATTTATTTTCAGGCAGAAATATCCCACAAATCATATTTCATGTACCGGTCTGGACTGTTTCAAACATTTTAATCGCGTGGTCTGCTAACTTGTAAATGACTAAGAAATGAGACGACGAATGAAGCTATGAAAAGCAGCTGCTTTCATCTCTGCTGTTATAGCATCATCTTGGAGAGCTCTGTTGTTCAGCATGATTTCCAAACAGTCTAGCAATGATTATGTATTTTCCGGCCAGGCAGTGACGCAGGCGATTAGTTGGTCCTTTGTTGATGTTCGGGATGCAAGACGCATTCACATTCACACTACAGATGTGATGTAGCCATATGCGTCCCAGACCACATCCGAAAGTGGTTTGAGTGATCGGATCACAATGCGTCTTCGAGACGCATTCGACTCTGTTCCCACCTGAATGTGTCCGATCACCCGGGATGCATGTTAATGCCAGGTGTGAATGGGGCCAGTGATGAGTGACGTGTGTAGGTCTTCAAAACAGTGAACTGTATAGTCAGTGTTCCCGAATTAACAAGCTAATACTGTATGTCTGTATGTTGATTGATCTACAGCATAACTTGTGTAGAAGTAAAGAAGCTCTACTTTGTTTGCTGTTGATTCAACTTTCTGAGTTTCTGAGAGGGTGTTTTCTTTGCTAACTTCTCATGGGAATAACAAAAATAGAGCATCAACTATCCAACAAATCAGCACCAGAATCACAAAACACTTCACAAATATTTCAATATAAAAATATCTAATGTGTTTCAGTGTGAAGATTTCCTTTAAAATAAAATGGCAGAGTAACAGATTGTGAAAAGTTCATGCTAACACTATTTTGTGCCGAAATCGGCCCCAAACACTGAAGGCTAGGCTCGCACTGCTGGAAACTGATAGAATCTTTATGAACATTCAGAAAACTTTGTATCATTTCATCTTACTCATTCTCTCTCTAACACACACATAAATTAGAGGTAGAGAGTTTGACGTGACCAGAGGAAATGACTGCGCTGAGGGAGCCATTAGGAGATATAACTGCACTAAAGAATAACACGTACACAGCTAATCAGGTAGACTGGTTTTCCTCGGTGATGCCCAAGCTCTCCGGAGACGAGCACATGCGAGCTTAATTAGAACAGGCGCAACCTAAATGGCTCCAAATTAGCTCAGCAAAAGGCCAGGGCTTTGCTCTGTGTGGTGCTGGGTATGAACCTGATCAATTGGCTTAGTGCTAATATGAAGCTAATAGAGGATGGTGAAGAAGGGCATGAAGAGATGAGAGAATGAGGCTAAGGAAAATGAGGGATGGGATTTGTGCTCCATCACATGTTTATATACATGGTTGCACCATGCTGGGAGATGGAGTAGGATTGTGGTACAGGGTTTTGAGTAGCGTATCTATGCCAAATGAACATGATGAAAAAGAAAAATTTCTATTGTCAGGATCTTCAGAAATATGCTGCATGTGACTTGGTAAACATATTGTGATGTTACAGGTACAGCACTTTAGTTTTATCCTGGAGCTTTGTGGCTAATGTAGCTAACAAGCAATGGAAGTCTATTTCATTTAAATTTGTATGTGCCTTAAATCATGTCCAGTTCTTAAAGGAAAGCTCCACTCTGAAACACATTACACATGTTCCTACTGAAATATTGATGTGTTTAGTGATGCTGGTGCTAATTTGTTGGTTGGTGCTGTATTTTCATTATTCCATTGAGAAGGTAGTGGTTGTTTGGGGAATATTGTTAACGCAGTTACAAAAGTAGGAGGAAAAAAAAATCAGTGATCTCAAACATAAGTGATAACGATCAGGTTTTGTTGTTAGCTTCTAAAAACACAAGAGCAACACTCACCATTTTCCAGTGACATTCAACATCATATTAATGAGAAATCCGGCGTAGAAGCAGAGGAGGTTGGAGCTGGCCCCAAGGTTCAACAAAGCAGCGCAGCTATGAGCTGTGTTATGGAAACGATTTGGCTCGGATAGTTAAAGAATTACGAGATGGTGTTGACAGCATTATTAGCTTGAAAGTCGACGCTTTGGATGCTGCTCTATTTGAGCAGATTGTACAGATGAGGAGTTGAGAGAGTTGGGCAGACTAAAGGACTAAAGCGCTGCTGCATTGCTCTGTTTAGCTAGAGATGAGGCTAAATCCCATTGCGCTTCTACTACTAACTCTATTCCATGTGAATAACTAAATAATAAGCTGTGAACTGAGGTTATAATGTGAAACTGCAATACAGAGACTCAGTTAAACCTGAAACACAGCTTCATGTCTTGCAGTTTGAAATCTTGCCCCAGGGGCAGTGTAGAAATGGAGAGTTTAACTTGTCCTTCGGATCTTTTTATCTCTGAATGCCCGTCGGCGGTGTGATCAGTTGTAGTGACAGTGGCTGACAGGAGAAAAGCTCTGGGAATTCCTGACACTCTGCAGGTGTTTTAACTGAAAGTCAGTGTGTGTGTGTGTGTTTGTGTGTGTGTGTGCGTGTGTATGTGAGGGGATGGAGAGAGAAAGCATGTCCTGGATGTGCTTGAATCACTATCTCTTTCTCTATCTCTCTCGCTCTCTCTCACTCTGCAGTACTTCGTAAGGTCAGAGTTATTACGTCAGTAGGTATGCCTTATTAATGCCCGCTGCTGCTTGTGCCACGTAATACAGGGCTTGTTAATATTCATATCAAATGCGTCTTGTTCTCATCTAATCCTTCTTTCTTAACACCTCTCATCTCTATCCTCTCCTCTCATCTTATTGCTTAATCGTTTTCTCTCAGTGCCTCATCTTCATCCTCTCCTCTCGTCTCTTCTTCTCTGGAAGCAAAGATATCGAAAAGCTCTGACTCAGCTGAAATCTACAGACACAAACCAGGCACACACACACACACAAACCACGCACACACACACAAACCACACACACACACACACACACACACACATAAGCACACACAGACACACACAAGCACACACACACAGTTTCACAGGCTGTACATATTACATTTCATCTCCACACTGCACTAATGAACACTTTCATTCGTCTGTTTGTTTCAGTGTTTTGTGACTGCAGTATCATCTGTGTCACGCATCACGTTCACTCAGACACGTTTCTATCGGTTGGCTGCCAGCAAGTGTTTTTTTTCTTTTCCTTTAAAAAAGGGACAGAGCTGAGCTGTGCTGTAAGCAGTAAGCTGCAGGATTAATTTCACACAGTCTGAAGAAAGCCCAGGAGAGCAGCTGCAGAATTGGCATCGCTCAGAAAACAGGAAACAGTTTGAGCCGCCATTGAGCCATAGAGCAAAAAAAAAAACAGAAGAGGAAGAAGGAAGAATATACACTCATTGACTGCTTTAATAGGAAGACCTGTACACTTCATGCAATTATTGATATAATTATCCAATCAGCTGATCATATGCATAAAATCATGCAAGTCGAAATGGGGAACCAGAATGTGACCTCAGTGACTTGGCAATGGAAACTGCTGATCTTCTGGGATTTTCACCCACAACAGAAATGTTTAACACAGAATGGTGTGAAAAACTAAAAAACATTCGGTGGGTGGAAACTCCTAGTTGATGAGAGGGATCAGAGGAAAATGGCCAGGCTAGATCAAGCTGACAGGAAGGCTACGGTAACTCAAATAAGCACTCTTTACAACCGTGGTGAGCAGAAAAGCATCTCAGAACACACAAGACATCAAAACTTGAGGTGGATGTGCTACAGCAGGAGAAGAGCACATCAGCTTCCACTCCTGTCAGCCAAGAACAGGAATCTGAGGCTACAGTGGGCATAGATTCACCAAAAGTGGGCTGTTGAAGAAAAAAAAGAGGTGGTGTGTCATTAGCATGGTGATTTTATGCATTGTGCTGCTCCAACATGAGCAGTGCCTCAGAGACCTCCTCATATTTCCTGCTTATTATTCAGTTATTCATCTTAAATCACATTATTCAGTAACTGTGAATTATTCATGAGCTACAGTGAAACTAATAGTAAAGGTATGTAGTTATGAGTGTGACAATGTTAAATGATCAAATGGCATTCTGCGGTGTAAATATTGGCTATTCCAGCATGACGCTAATAAAGTTTACCTCTGACTGTTACAAAGCCCTGACACTGGAGACTCCATCCATAAATGCTAAATAAACATCAGCTCACAGAAAACTTCAACATATCAATGATTACACGTTTTGAATATGAATATGAATATGAAATCTTAAAAATTCTTCACTATGTTTTCATGGTAAGGTTGAGCTTTGGATCTGATTGGGAATCTGGTGATTTCAGGTTGTATTTGTGTAAACTGAAATTAATTCTTTGTTATAAGAAGTATGGCACGGAGTGAGTAGAGGGACTGATTCTTTGTCTTTGTCTTTCTGTTCTGCAGTGAAGAAAGCCAAGCTCGATGGACCCCAAGGTGAGTAAAGTTTGACTCAACACCAGCATTACCCTTGATTCTAGACACGACTCTGACCAACTGCTTTTGTGTGTGTGTGTATTTATTGTTGTAAGTGACCTTTTTATGCTCTTCCCCCTGTAGAGAAGTTTAACACGTATGTGAGTCTGAAGGTACAGAATGTTAAGAGCACGACGATCGCAGTGCGGGGCAGCCAGCCAAGCTGGGAGCAGGACTTCATGTTGTGAGTCTCTCTCTCTCTTTCTCTCTCTCTCTCTCTCTCCTCACCTCCTGCATTTTAAGCTCCTCATCTGTCATGTCATCTTCTACTCATTTTCTCATGTTTCATCTCCCATTTTTCTTTCCACAACCCAATTGTCCCATGATTCCTTTTAGAATCTGGCTTTATTTTTAATTGATTTTTAAGTGATTGCAAACAGGAATGCAACAGAAATATCTGTTCCCAGAGACAGAATGTTAGATCATTGGCATTACATTACTGGATGTTTCATCAGGTCCAGTTCACATTATAGCCCATTTTGAAGTGATGTTTTAGACATCTTTAGACATACTGATTGTTTTTACTGCTGCGTTTGTTAAACTGACTGCTTACCCAACATGATCTTTATAGGCAGACGCCAAGCCAAGGTCTGAAAGTAACCTAAATAAAGACTTTCTGTAAATGAAACGGATTTATGTTTTCTTAAACTTGAGGTGTCAAAAAACCCACGTCCAAAACTAAATTGTTTGTCTTTTTTACCCAACTACTGTACATCTGACAGGCTTTCCCAGACCGCTACACATATACATTCAATTCAATTCAATTTTATTTGTATAACGCTTTTAATAATGGACATTGTCACAAAGCAGCTTTACAGAAATGTATATTTGAACAAGCCTGAGTTGAGTCATATACATGCATGCTAGATTCGCTCACAGATATCTGGTTTTCATGTTTGGGTCATACAAATCCTGCAAATGACAGACCTGCTTTTATAAGTGCAGAGTAAAAGACAATTGGCTTCATATTTAACTGACAGAGTTGATCAACAAAAAAAGAAGCAAAAGTACATTTCTTTTTTTTTTTTCCCTATGTTCCCAGGATTCTACGTACAGAGCGTGACTCAGCTCAGGCTTGTTCATGCACACACTCATGCAGTCCAGCTGCCCTCATTCACTCTCTCTCTTGCACTCTTTCACCTCCCCCTACCTCACTGCCCCCACCGTTTACTCACTCGCTCAATCATGAATTGCTCTCCGCCTCTGTCTTTTGGGCTCATTTTAATTCGCACTCCTTTTTTCCTGTCAGCCCATTCATTCATGCATCCCTCATTCCCCATCTTGCTCACTTTCATTTCCTCTCTTGCTTTCCTTTTCACTTGTTCATTCTGTCAGTGATCCAGTGGAGTACAATGTGCTAGGAGGAGTGTTGTGTTTGTGTGTGTGTGTGTGTGTGTGTGTGGGACTTCAGAGCACTGGGATTGGAGTGCTGTCGTGCCAAAGCTTGTTATGTAAGGCTCCGTGGAGATTCTCCACTGTGTTGTGAGATCTGGGACATGTCCATAATGTTCACTTCTCTGACCACACCAACACACACACACACACACACACACTATCCCACAGCCACATGGCCATAATTAGCACTCACTAACTCGCTTCACTGCTGCCTCTTGCAAAAAATCTTACGGGTGATTAATGAATGGTTTAAGGCACTGCAAGCTCCATTTATATCGAAAACATGATTTGATTATAGCAAAAAAGAAAACGGCAAGGCTAATCCTATAATGTGTGAAATGTTTAGGTTTCAGTAAGTGCTACAGGCTTCCATAAAGGTATATTCCATCAGTTTTCGACCTAGTCACTATCTACTGCATCTGTAGTGGATAACCTACACTGCTGTGTAGATTTAGATTTATTATCATCCATAATGTAGATGAAATGAGAGATAAGATTGGTGTAACTCTGGTGATGAGGAGGTTGTTTGTTTTTGCTGTAGCTTTGCAGGTAGAAAATTAAGAAATTCGAGCTGCTTGTGTGACTTGACTGTATGCAATCACAGTTAAAGTGGGACGTCACATCATGTACCAGGAAAAACAGTTTTTGGTGTTAGTTATGTTAAAATGCTGGAATATTGGCAATGAAATATTTTTCTTCCAACATGAAATAAATTTCATTATATTCTCACACTAATAAGATTTTTCACCACGGATTTTTCACCATGGAGCATGTTGTTCTCCATGTTTGTTTTTCTCGATTGCCTTCCAGCTAGCGTCCTGATTGCTTGATGTCTAAAAAGTTGATCTTTTTTCAGCTTCGGCTGTGGCAAAAAAGAGGACACTTTGTGCCCATTTCCTGTAGGATTAAATTTAAAACAAGCACTGGCAGTTGAGAAAAATGCCTGAAATTCATCCATATTTTAAACAAATGTTTATTGATTAACTGCCCTTAAACTTCCATTATATATAAATGCATTTTTGTCCTTTTCTCGGTACAGGGAAATGTGTTGAAATTGCTGTTTGTGGTAATCACATATAGATAATAATTAGGTTACAAATTAGGTTGAAAAGCACTGGAGTATTCCTTTAATTCTTCTTTTATTTCTAGGATATCTCTGTTAGTATTGATCTTTTAGGCTGCATTTATGTACTGTACTACTTTGTGGATATACAGTATAGTACAGTGGAGTGTAGTTTCACATGCATCTTTCATCTGCCTCTGTTCATTTTCTATCTGTCTTCCACTTACTCCAATCCATTCTTCTCTCTCTCTCTCTCTTTTCCTCCATCTCCCTCTTTTACTTTAATAATAAATTTACGTCCTGCTGTGTTGTAATTGAGCCGCGTCATGTTCCTCGCAGCCCTGCTTCCAGCTTTGTTTTCTATCCGCTACCATTTACCATAATGCAAGTTAATGTAATTACATAACAGAAATGTACTTACAAAATCAACACAGCATGCTGCTGGCAATATCATCGACCCAGTTCCAATGCTAATCCCTTGTTAAATATAATATGAGGACAATATCATCATTCCAGAGCTGTCACTCTCTCTCTCACCCTCTCGCTTTAATTTAGCAATGCTTTATTAATATGAATAAATGTTGTAATGTGAAATTATTTATAAGCCCCCCAGTGTTTTGGCAGTAATGTACACAATTAAACATAATGTGTCAAGAGAAATAATGTGAATAATGTGCATGAAGAAAAATTCGATCCAAAAAAATGAAAGAAATATCAGTGAAAGTAAAACATCTCTCTCTCTCTCTCTCTCTCTCTCTCTGTGTGTGTGTGTGTGTGTGCAGTGAGATAAACCGGCTGGATCTGGGGTTGACAGTGGAGGTGTGGAATAAAGGGCTGATCTGGGACACCATGGTGGGCACCATCTGGATTCCGCTGCAGAGCATCCGCCAATCAAATGAAGTAGGGGGCGGCACCAATTGCATTCTACAACTGTCTTACACTGTTTTATTCATAACACATTCATAAGCATTGCATAAATCCTTTATTAAGCAATGCTGAAGGATTTAAGAAATTTGTGAGGTGATATAAGCGGGCTTATTTAAAACTTCAAAACATAAGCAATTTTGCAGCTATGTTTTCCCAATGTGCTCGGATGTAGTGTTTGAGTCTTATTCTGATTAACTGAAATTGAAATTGCTGCATGCTCCCGAAAACTTGATTATTTAAAAAATGAACTCAGCATTAAAATGTTTCACACACATTCAAAGTACTGAATACAACTTTTGATCTAATTCAAGTTCAAAATTTCATTTGCTGTTTCAAATCAGGGCATAAAAATTCAAATCCACAGTAGTCAAAGTCCTGGTGTAATGCATTTCTATTTGAGCTGAGCTCAGCAGATAGTGCACCCATCTCTTTCTCTCTCTCACACACACACTCACGCACACACACCAGCTGCTGAGAGACAGTTACATAAGCACACAGTGGTCTGCTCTAAAGCGAAGCAAACCTTTCTCCCATTTGCAGCTTTTATGTTCTGCTTTATAAATGAGCATGAGCTTTTTTTCACTTTGCTTTTATAACTCTGTATGAATAATATATCACCCATCCTCAATTATGAATCGGCGTTTTGCCTGGCCTGTTCCCGGACTTCAGTAAACACGTTTGTGTGTCTCTCTGATCTGTAACTGAGCTGACGTGGTGAAGTAAAACTGCTGATGTGAGATGTGATTACAGCAGTGATGACAGAAGAGGACAATATTTGGGTGTCGGCCAATTTTTCATTTGGTTCCCCTCCAGATTCCAGCTGGAGTGATAATGATAGTGTGGATAATGGCTGGTGTGAATGCGTTTATTGAGTTATTTTTCATATTAATCGTGATGTTCAAGAGTAGGTTTTATTTAATAATGATGGTGTCCTGTGGAAAATGTCAAAAAAAAGATGACTCAGAAATATAGAGCTGCAATTATTTTTGTATTTTATTTGTGATCATGATTTTTTTCTCTCTCTCTTTCTTTTTTTTTTTGCTTTTTCAGGTAATTTAACATAACTGACTGTGACATCAGTGAGCTTAGTTAAATCTAGCTACTTTGCTGATGTTAGATATGGATATTTATGCCACAGTGCTATTGAATTCTCAATTCTGAGTGGTCAGAAAGCATTTAATTTTCTTTAAAAGCAGCTCTGGCAGTAGTTCCAGCTCCAAGGCAAATCACAGGTTTATATTTATGTGCACAATCTAATAAATTATTGTTTCTATAAAAACAACTCATTTACAATGACTTCTTTTTTACAATGGATTAAAAAATCATGTTATTTAACAAAGAAAAAAATATAATAGTGGATATGGTGAAGTTTTCTGTGAGGAGATGGATATTCAATATTTATGGAAGGAGTCTCCAGTGTCAGTGCTTTATAACAGGCCTTTTGTCGCTTTATGGTTTCTCGGCAACATGACAAGCAGCAATTTTTTAAAAATCTTATTAACTTCAAGAGAGAGAAAAAAGAGAGTGAAGGAATGATATACAAAACTAATAGCAGGAACTAACTTGTCTCACGGATGTTCCACGACATTAAAATGTAACAATAATCTGATATAAAATATGATGTGTTGTTAAACAATTAATAAAAATGTAATCCTTGGCAAAATGCTGGGGTATAAAAGGTTTAAAAATCAAATGAATATTGGGTGGTGTGATGCAGCCGTTACCACCTCGAAGTTGATTATTTTCCCATAACAGCACATCCTGAAGTGTATTATTCCTCTTATACTACAAAATGTACCAACATTTTGCTTATTTATTGACTTCAGTGCATTAACTCATGAGCTCCCCATTCAGATTTCTGCTTGGTTGCATACTGAAGCTAACTGTGTTTGTAAAAAATAAACCCATTCAGTTAATGTATGTAGGGAGCAGTCTTATTGTGATTCAGAGATTTGCCCCAATTTGGTCCCTAAATTGTTTAATTCTTGTAATAAATAATCATGATTTCAATATTGAACCAAATAATTGTGATTATCAATTTGTCATACATCCCTACAGGATTGTGCTAATATTTGAGTGTTCTCAGTCCAGAGGAATGTTTTATGTCACATCATTTTATGTGTGTATTCTCATAGGAGGGTCCAGGGGAGTGGCTGACTCTGGACTCCCAGGTCATTATGGCCGATAATGAGATCTGCGGCACCAAAGACCCAACGTTCCACCGAGTGCTCCTTGACACACGCTTCGAACTGCCACTGGGTAGGACCATTATTCATCCATCCTGTCTGAATCATAACAACAACTTCCCTGATTCATCCCCACATCCTCAAAGGGATTCTCTATTCCTTCTATTAGAAATTTAGTGAATTCAATTATTATGGATCATTTACTGGACATGAAGTCAGAATCTGTAAATGGTACCAAAGGTGCTGCTAATTGTATTTTTGAGCATAAACTCTAAAGTGAAAAACACATTGGAAAACATTAAGCCTTAGGAAGTGGCCTGGCCATTATTAATCCAGTACCTTTGTTTCAGTGAGTTTCTGCTGAAAAAGGGAGACAGTTCTCAAACACAGAGCACAGCATATGTATCTGTTTACTTGAGGCCCATTTTTTGTTCTTGGCTAGAAACCTGTGTTGGCATAAGGTCACAGCAGGTTCTTCATAAGCAAACAAAGTAACACAGTGTATATGTGGGAGTTGTGGTGTGTATGTGTAAATGTGCATGTGTATGTGCATGTGCCAGTGAGTGTTTGGGTTTTTATGTGCACGTGTTAGCAGTGTAGAGATGTGCGCAGGAAATCCCATTCTCGCCCACTCCTGAAGGAATTCTGACCAATCCCACTGCAGTTAATTAGTTCTATTTCTCGAAATATAAACAAATTCATTTAAACCACCATGACCCTGCCCGGGATAAAGCAGCTTCTGATGATAAACGAAAGCAGTAAATGCGTCACGCAGTAACATATGCGTCATGCAGTAACGAGCATCACATACGTGTCATGTCATGTGTCATGTGACATTACTTTGTCCTGCAACTTCATATCTGACCAACCCTTCCCACACAAGAAAGTAAAAACCACCCACATCCATACCCTGCTGTTGGGTCACAGTCCTGACGTCTGCCATTTTTGACAATTTTGACTTTCTGAGGACAATTTGCTAGTCCTCAAGAAGAAAACATTTTTTGTTGTTGTTTTTGTTTTAAACATGAAAAGAGCCAAAGTGTTTCCCTTTGGTTACTGAGGTTAAGATTTGGGTTAGCTTAGGTTTAGGCACAGCATTAATTAGATGCACTAATAATTATGTCAATGGAATCATAAAGATAGTAAGACAAACATGTGTGTGGATGTGTGTGTGCTCCTTTCCACAGATATCCCTGAAGAGGAAGCTCGCTACTGGGCTAAGAAACTGGAACAGCTCAATGCCATGAGAGACCAGGATGTTAGTTCCTTCTCACCTTAAGTCACATGAGTCACACGTTTCAAATACCATTCTGGAAATGTCATAATCTGTTAATTAACTTAAGTGTGCTTGTTGTTGTAGTACTCATACCAGGAGCAGCAGGAGAGGCCACTTCCTGTTCCCGGGAACCAATGCTGTGAGTTATACACTTCCTTATAAAATCAATACCAAACTGTCACACTCAGACTTCGGGGGAAGCATGATACATCGAGGAACCTTCAAGCTTCCTGCCTGTAGAAGCCCCTGCAACCTCAAATGAATCCTCTATTCACCACAAGGCTTTTAGACTTGTCTGGATTATGTAATCTTACACTCATCGGATATTGGTTATCTGTATTATGGAAGCTTTCGATGTGGAATTTTGGCGTCACCTGATCTGCAAGGACCAGGTCTTTCAATAGTCAGTAGTTTGTGCTGCTACTTCATGAACATTTTGTTGTTTAAGTAGGCAAGGATAATTAAATGCAAAATGCCTTGTCAGATTTATCATGACTTTATGATTAATAAAGAAAATAATAAAATAAGACATTACTGAAGACATGACTGTATCAGCTTCATACAACTCTGTAGTTGCTAATACTGAAAGGGCTTTGGTCAATAAATTTGGTCAACACCTAAAATGTCTGAATGAATCGTGTAAGAGTAATAGATATTTCAGGGATATGATTTGAGGCCGGAATTGGGGTGGCCAGGCTAACTGCCACCATGTCACCACCCTCCTGCTCACCAAAAGAAAATATTTTTGCTGCAGTCACTGATGGAGTATAATGCTAAAGTAATCTTTAATCAGTGACACGAGGTCAATGAAACACAAAATTCATTGCTTCCACTGAGAAATATATTGTAGAGAAAACCCATTAGAATTAGGACAAAAATACTGACAAAACAAAGCACATATACAACTTTTATATTGTTATTGATACTACAGTAATAATATATATATATACTGTATATATATATATATATATATATATATATATTTTTTTTTTTTTTTTAATTACTGTAGTATCAATAACAATATAATACACTAGTTCATCTGTTAATTCACTACAGTTTAATCATAATCAAAGGCCATATACCTAATAGACCATGCATTTGTTAAAAAAATAAACTAGTAAAAATTCAATAAAAAAACAAAAAGCTCAGTTCTGACTGCTTGGTAGTTGCTTGATGAAAGAGTGGTTACAGCGTTGATGCTCTGTGTGTGAAGGAGAAATGTAAATGACATTTTATCCACCAGCTAATTCGAGATCAGAGTAGGAATGGAGTAAGCCCTCTTCATGATCGCCTTATGCAGTGCTGACACAGGTCCCAGTGGCCCGGGACACACTCAGGTGGCCTGTCATTGGCTATGGCAGACAGCCGGAGATTGTCATTGGCTACCTGCCAGACCCACACTGTGTTAATCACAGGCTGGTGAGGCATCACAGCCGTCTATAATAAAGGCTGTGTGATTTCCTCCACTCCATTAGCTGAGAGGAAAAGGAGAGATCACTGGGGTGAGTCCAGTAAGGAATAAAACATGACAGGATGTTCTGTTATATTATGAGTCATTATGAGTTACTGTTACTACCCCAAAGTTTTTCAATGAAAGCATGTCTCTGAGTGTTTTTCTCCCTGGATACCAAAGCAAATTGCCAATGATTACATTTTTTAATTAACTGAAGAATAACATACCATATTTTTTATCCATTTATAGTTACCTTTAGCCAGTGGCGGCACTCAATATATTTTAAATTCCACTGAAATACTAATTACTTCTTTTGAGGGACCAACTATTTAAAAAATGTTGCTAGTTTACAGGTACAATATGGCCAAAAGTTTGCGGACACCTGACCATCACACCCATATGTGGGCCTTCCCCTAACTGTTGCCACAAAGTTGGAAGCACACAATTGTATAGGATTTCTAGCCTTACAATTTGGAACTGGAACTAAAATGCCCAAACCTGTCCAAAATCTAGTGGAAAGCCTTCCCAGAAGAGTGGAGGTTTTCATAACAGCAAAGAATGGGATGTTCAAGAACATATGGATGTGATCATCAGGTGTGCACAAATGTTTGGCCATATAGTGTATATAAGTTGATGTTCCATTGATTTGCTCACCTTTCTGGATAGCACAATCATGGCGAAGTTGGCTTACTCCCCCATTTGGCTCCACAGACATTACTGCACCTGGTAGTCAAAAATGGGGGCAGGTATCACGCTGCCCCTGCTCACTCTATGAACCTTTTCAGTGGAGGAGGAGTAGAGGACAGGAAAGTTAATGACTTGAGTTGCCAGGGTCATATTTATTTAGGCCAAATTGGGCTAGTTTATAATATTCCACAGTCACCAAGCTCTTGTTTTTTTACCAAGTAATCGGAATTAAATCTGATAAATTTCCACAAACAAAGGCAAAGTGTAAGTGCAGACTGTCTGTTAATGATGTCAAAAACTATTTCTATTGTAAGTAAAACTGCAAAGATTGAGAGAGGGAAAGGGGAATTATGGAGTGGATAACGTCCTTACATCATAAATGCATGCGCACTAAAGCATTTACTGTAGTGGTGTGTGTTGGAGAGAAGTATACACGTTTCACATTTCATTACCATCCAACTCCAGATGAAATTCCACCTTCACACGTATTCCAGTGTGCTAGACTTGCAGCAATTCTGAATATACCTTTACTTTCATTAAAATTCAGTATGTGTGGGTGTTTAACAAGTGGTTTGTTTATCCAACAAATCAATGCTTTAGTCTCAATCTCAAGTGTCCTTTCTGTGTCTACTCTCTTACAGGTAACTGGAATTTGTGGGGAGACCAGCAGAGTGAGTCACTGTTTACTGTCATTAAGCTGCATGATATGAACAAAGTGTTATATTTGGATTGCCAATTGCTGTAATTGAGACAGAATATTAATCCACGTAATTTTATTTCCCTCAGAACACACACATGTGTTCAGGGAACGGACATGGGGTGGAATGAGATTTTGATAGATAATACAAAATATAATTGTAATTGTATTACAGTTCATTAAAACATACTATGGATAAGAAATGTAATACAGTATAATAGTAATACAATATTTTGTAATTTTACTCAACTGAAATGCTTTTCGTAACAAGAGACCAGTCATGACACTTTAATTGATAAGGGTAATGTTAGCATTCTGATGAACGATAGCTAAGAAGGCTACAAAATGCTCTAGAAGCAATCAGTTACACTCTTTGGTTTATTTTGTTACTTTGTTGTTTATTTTTCTTCTGTGAGTTTCATAGCAGCTTTGAAAAAAGATGATGAATAGCCACGTGAAATCTTTTAAACACATTAAATATCCAGTACTATCAGAAATACCACCCATATCTGCAAGTTGCTTACTTATGCAGCAACCATGAAAATATCATGATAATAACTATAAAACAATATAATACATAACCTTCATGAGCCTTCTTTCCAACAGCATCACCAAAAGAGGATTAGTAGATCACACTCACACTGCATCACACACACACACACACACACACACACCTTTGCTGATGTGGATTAGCAGATGGGCTTGCTGGCGAGGGTCCAGTTGGCCTGTCAGCCCATTTGTCATGCCACCCCTCCAAAGCATAATGCTAATAAGAGGTTTGAATCATACTGGAGCCTTCCTGAGCACAGCAGCACGCTCCACTCCTGTATGAGTCACAGTCTTCCCCCTCTTCCTCCCTGAGGGCCAGATTTAGCTCTTGTGGTAATCTCATTTTGAAGGGGTAGAGTCCATTGTTTTAAAACAATTCATCTCATTCTACAGGCTCATATAAAACAAGATTTTTTTTTTTAATTTTGGCTTTGGCATTATATATGGCATATAATCGTGAAATGTGAAATTAAATCCTTTTAACTGACACTCACTTCCCACATGTAGACGAGGACCCAGATAGCGCAGTGGATGACCGGGACAGTGATTACCGCAGTGAGACAAGTAACAGCATGCCACCACCATTCTACAGCACATCACAGCCCAACGCCTCGGTCCACCAGTATCCCATGGGTCAGCAGCATCGCTCCAACCGAGCCACCTACACTCGCTCTATCCACAGCTGTGACATCATCGACTACGACCACCAGAGAGCAATCAGGTGAGAGAACAAGAGAGAGAGAGAGAGAGAGAGAGAGAGAGAGAGAGAGAGAGAGAGAGAGAGACCCTGTGCTCTAAAACACCATGATGCTTTCTGTTCTCATCTGCTGTGATTGGTCCTAGATAATGATTGCAAGGGGTTTTGGGTTGATTTGTAATATATCATTTCCCTATTGATCTTGGCTTCATTAAAAGGCGCATTAAGAGTGTGGAGAAGACCCTTGTGAGCACCTTATCGAGGTCCTAAATATGACTCTTGGGACTTGCAAAATGGAGGAAAGTCTCATTCTTGAATGGCATGATCCAATTAACTGGCACACACTGAGCGTCTGAAAAATTGATTCACAAATTGATTCAAGGACTCAAAGGACTCACTGGCTGATCCATTTTTTATGTGCTGTGTTCTTGTTTCTTTTTCACATGTAAATAAAACATTCAAATTACACTCTAATACTTTATCTGTGAACTATTTAACATCATAAAAAAAGGTTTGTAGAAAAGTGTTTATACACTTATGATACTTGAGCTTTATGTCTCTTTGACTCCTAACCTTTTTTGGCTATAATTCTGAACTTTTGAACTGTTAGAATTAAATATGAAATAAATATACACGTTTGTGACACTATTAAAAATAAGGGAATAGGAGGAGATAATTATATCAGATAACCACACCTCTTGATAATCTTTCCATTCTAACCCTGATACTTTTTGGAATAACAAAAAAATCTCCCTTTGTCAGGTTATCGAGTAGTGGTGGTCATATAAAGCTATGATCACATCTGATCACATAAATAAGTGCCAAAGCCTCAAAGCTTTCCACAGTGCACTCCTGGAGAAGAAAAATGTTCCATTAGAAAAGGTTCTACGTATGTAAGAGCCTAGAAAGTTAAAGCAAAAGTTAAGGTAAAGTTAAAGGTAAATTTAAAGCATGTTTTTCTAAATGATTCTAGCTGGAGGAAAAACATTTTCATTGTTTAAGCAGTTTTTAACAGCTCATTTGATGCTGGTGTCTGTAGCATAGCATAAACAGAGCAGGTGATGACAGCATCGCCTGGCCTACTTCAGGATGTGTGTGGGTGTGTGTATTGCCCTGTGGTGTGCTTTCTGCATAAAACCACTTTTTATCCTGCGCTGCTTTATGCATTATTCAATAAGCCCCACTGGTCAATATTGCACGAGGATGAGAATGTGTGTTAGCAAATGCACGCATACAAGCATATGATAACCCGGGTATGTCTAAGTGCATGTGGGTCAGATTATGTGTGTGGGGGGGGAGGGGGGGCTAGTGAATGTTTTTTCCTCCTTCCTTTCTCCCTGTATTTAATAGGCTCATTCATCATATTTGTGTCATATGTGACTTTCTTGAGGAATGCTTCTTTGTTCCACATTTTCTCTTGCCTTTCTCAAGCATTTTGCTCTAATTTCTCACAATTTTTTTGTTTAAATCTGTCTAGATTTCAGAAATGTTAGAAAGCCACCTGGGTTGCTATTTTTTTCTCTATAGCTCCTTCCTGAGTTTTGATGGAGCTATGGGGCATAAATTCCAAGAAGCTGTTCTTTATTCTACAACCTGGAGGCTTTTTGGTCCAAAAAGCCATTGCCCAAATAAAAGACTCGTACTGTTCATGTAGTAGCTGACAGTATGTGTATCGATTCATATTCAACATATACTATATTGCATATGATGTAAGTATTTTACATGTGTTAATTAACCTTAATTTGTATTGCAGGAACAGTATTTAAATAAACTTACAAGGAGTTCTTCATGATTGTGTAATCCATAGTTAAAATTTAGATCGTCCTCCTACAAAACTTCACTCACCGCATGCTTTCAGTGTGTCCATAGAAAAAAGTGCTTTTACTGCCAAAACGGAGGAATATCCTAACAGTTGGTTGAGTCCAACTCAGCATGATGTAACAGGCTTGGCACACTGGGAATAGCAGGTGCTTTTCCGAACTGAAGACTCCCAAGGTCTCTTCCGCATTGTGTTGATGCATAAATAGCTGATGGCAGAATGAAGGCATAGAAAGAATGAGGTGTGTGTGTGTGTGTGAGTGTGTCTGTGTGTTTGTGTGTGTGTGTGTGGGTTTGTTTTATGAGTCAGCTTTGTTGTTCTTGACATTTTCCCACTTTAGTCATCCCACCACTGCCAAAGTAGCTCCATCTTTTAGATTGATGGTTTGCTTTCTCATCTGAGTTTGTTTTCTGTTCCCGCAATATCAAATGAAACATCAGGTCCTCCTTCAATCTCTGCTTCTCTCTCGCTCTCTCTCTCTCTCTCTCTCTCTCTCTTCTCTTCCTCTTCATATTTCTTGTATACTGTTATATAATATCCTCATTTCTGGATGATTCTTTTGACTGACTCAACAGCCCAAAAATTTACAATCTCTGCTTTTATCCATAGTCTAATTAATGTTGGTACTTCGAATATTGATATTTTTTAGATAAACGTTTATTGATATTTTAGATATCAATATACAGTACTGGGACTTTCAGAACAAGACGCTAAGCAATTCCTATACAATTAATTATCAAAAAGAGCATTAAAGCACAAAAGATATTAAAACGTATATACCATAACTGATGTGACAACTTTATAGTGTTGTCATAGAATAACTATTGTGGAACCTTAATTTTTTTTTAACCATTTTCCAATTTTTTTGAACAATTATAGATGCCTCAGGTTACCATTATGTGGAGTTTTTGGAGCTTTGTAATGGAAAAGCTCTTCAGGTAACCAAAAATGGTTATATGGTTTCATTCTAAAGAACCTTTTCTGTACACTTTTAGCAAAAAGGATTCTATCTAGCACCCCTAAGGATTCTCTGGTTTGTCATTCTGGGGAAAGTCTTTAAATTCTAGATATAACTGTACAGCAGAGGTTTCCACTATATAAGAGGGTTCCAAGTAGAATTTCTTTAATTAGCTTTAACAATTCCAAGAACTCTTGAGTATCCCTGTTTTATAAGGGTGCATGTGTGTATGTGTGATATTCTCTTTCCATATCTCTCTCATTTGTTGCTTAAAGGAATACAAAGTGTATCCTATAGCGTATGGCAAGGATAACCCATTTAAAAACATGCAAAGTAGTAATTAAATGTACAAAATGTACATTATCCTTTCTGAAAATTTCCTGAGTAAACCATTTTAGAAAGCTAAAACCATAAAACCTCCATAAACAGTCTTTGACAAACGTGTCAGTTTTATCCTCTCCAAGCATATACTAATTTTTCTATTATCTATCTCTCTCGCTCTATCTCTTAGTCCGGCAGGAAGCTATGCATCATCAGCAGAGTTAAGCCATTGCAGCTCACAGCTAAGTGAGGAAGAGTATGGTGAGCGGGAGCTGTATGATGAGAATGACTCCTACCACTCATGCCACTCATCCGTCTCCTACAGCAAAGGCTCTCCCGACTGGGAACCAGACGAGACAACAGGTGCCTACAGTGATGAGGGTGCCTACAGCAAAGATGGTGGTGAGGAAGGTGCCCTTTATGAAGAAGATGGTGACCCATATGCTGAAGATGCTGACTTGTACGAGGGTGAAGAGGAGGACTTCAACTATAATGATGAAGATCTGTACCCTGTGGATGAGGCTCTCAGCGAAGATCAGGAGCCTTCATACACCCCAACCCCTACCAGCACTGCACCCAAATTGGCTGTGCCATCAACCTCCAGGCCACCACTGGAGAAACAGGCATCCTTGCATCAGCAACCACCAACACAGCAGGTGCCACAGGGCCAGAATGCAAACCAGATGGCCGGTCCAGCTCCTACACACCCAACAAATCAAGCTCCTACCCAACCACCACCAACAAATCAAGCTCCAAACAAACCAAACCATACACAGCAGCAGGCCAGACCACCTCTCCAGCAACAGCATTCCACAGGTCCCATCCCATCTGTCCAGTCCTTCTTTGCTATGGCTAAACCTCTAACTGCTGTTTTTGGGTTGGGTGGATCTATGTCAATGTCCTCACAGCCTCCTGCACCCACACCCCAACCCCAAAGACCACAACCACAACCTGCAGCACCTCAGCCCCAAGCTGCACCAGTCCAACCTCCAGCTTCTGGAGTCCAGCAAGCAGCTCCAATTACAGCCAAACCCACAGAATCCCCAACCCAGCCTCCTACAACCACTGCTCAACCTTTATCCCCTGAAGCCAAGCCAACCACACCAACAGAGGAAACACAGGTCATTGAGGAGCCACCAGTGCAAGATCAGCCACCTCCAAAGGATGAGGAGATTCTGGTAGAAGGGTCTCCTTTGGAGGAAAAAGAGAGAGAGGTCACCCCTCCAACACCACCACCGGAGGAGAAGGAACCAGAGCCTGAACCAGATAGGTATTGCTGTTATTCCCATGCATTGCAGCAAATAATTTGGAAAAATATGGGTCAGCAGTACATAGTTGGCTGTCTCACAACATCTAATCATTTTAGAGGAAATGGATGGTAAACACTGAGTTGTGCAGTGTTGTGGCCCTTCAGGAGTTTAAGTCCCCAGTTCATATCAGTAGTTATCAACTTTAAGCATTAAGATCTACTATCCTAATTTAGGTCTAACCCAAACCCACTTAGTTCCATTTAGTTTTGCAGATGAACTGAACCCTGTAGGAAGCTCCATCTTCAGGGGGATGGTTAGTATCCAGGTGTCTAAAGCTTTAGACCTAAATCAAGCAGCAAAAACAGCCTACACCAAACTTTTCCACAAATACCAAATGAGTGTGATTGCTGAATCCAAGCCTTAATCATCTGTTTATACCTGCATTCCGTTTATCTGTGTGTAGAGAGCCAGAAGTTGAGGAGGTGAAGGAGCCCATAGACCCAGCAGTACGAGCTAAAGAGAACTGGCTACGGCTCTTCAACAAAGTCCGACAGCAGCTGCAGGAGGTAGGCCTTTAAAAATACTCTTACTTTCATGGGCTATTATGGGTGAAGTTCAATGGTGGTCATCAATCCTGAATCTGGACGCTAAATCAGAAGGGGAATTAAGTGTATGCTAAAGTGATGCATGATCTATGGACTATTGATTTTTGAATGGCTGTCTTGGATGGAAACCTGAAACTCACTTGGGATGGGATTCAATGCAACAGTCATTACAACAGTCAGTTCACATCACTGCTTGGTCTTCTTTACAAACTTTATTTTACTATAACATTTTGGCTTGATGCACTCAGATTTACTTATGAGTTTCATTTTATATACATGCATTTGCTAAATTATAATAATGCTTAAAAGGCTTTGTCTTGCTGATATTATAACCATTGCAGATAACTGCTGCCATGCAATTTTGTCACACTGCTTCTTTTTTTGTTTTGTCTGTTATTTTTGGCTGTTTTCTTGTTTTGTCTGTATCCCACCATTTTTTTCTCTCCAGTCTCTTTTCATTGCTTTAGTGATTTGCATGTTCACTCAGATGGGCCATGCTTGGACGAGAGTCAGGTGGGTCTGCTCTGGTGGTATAAAAGTTGTGTGGTGGTTTTGTGAAAGTCTGCACATTGAGCATTTGTGTGCATACAAAAGCTTATGGAAGCATGAATTTGTTTGCTCTTTAGGCTGACAGCAACTACCGGATCATACATTTACACTTCTGAGTGTGTTTCTCAGCTTCCATTGCAGTACCTAAATTAGTTTATAGAAAAGCTGCTTGATTGTTGGATGAAGAAAGCATGGTAGACTTAAATCATCCATGACATTACTCTTTGCCAAGAGACTTCAAAGTGAGGGGCCAGATTATTTACTACCAATCATTATATTTTACACTAATGAAATGGTGTCAAGGTGAAAATTATAGTCAAACCTGCCTCAGAATTCTAATTGCTGTTACCATGATTGCTAATTGATTTTTGTGTGTAATTCATGTAAAGGTCAGAGAATACAGTCTTTCCTGGAAATCTATTATTCAGACTGTGATCCAATCATTTCTGCCATGCTCTTAAAATCAGGTGCTTCTCAGGATGATTGAAGGTCACGTAAATTGCAGCTCTTTGACTCAGAGTGTGTGGATCTTGGTGATTGTTGTGGTTTGGCCAAAATGTAACTGTGTACCTCACTACAACAGGAGACTTCCATGAGTGCTGTGAATATGTTGATTTTGGTTTGTAGGTCAAGCCTAATCAGGGTTTGTGAAGTGCTCTCCAGAGACATGTCAGCATGAATGCTCTTGTCATTTCTCTCTCTCTCTCTCTCTGTCTCTCTCTTTCTCTCTCTCGCACTCTCATCTCAGGAACGGGGAGAAACAGATTCTCAGTCTCTTTGGTTTGGAAAGGGCGGGTAAGTCACACTGGTTAAAGTCAGGCGTTTACTCAAGATTCTGTTTAGAAGTGAGCAGAATTAAATTAAGTTTAGAATACTACTTAATTTTTAAACATTGCTTAACAAATAATCAGCTATAATCTTAACCTCTGATTAAAGTCATGACATCTAAATGAAACTTGAACTAAAATTAAAAACTTCCATGTGAAGCCAGCCAAACATATCATTTAGATCTGCTGCTCATGCTGCATCACAGGTCAGCATAACACACTCCAGGGGAAGTGCTGTCAGCCTTCTTCTACATATATGAGCTCACACATGCCCACGATTGGCTAGCGTCGCTGTGATTGACAAGGAAGACAGAGTATGACATCCCTCCTAACCAGAGAGCACAGAAAATTTTGTCCCTTGGCTCCTGGCTATGGATGGCTGTGTAATCGGTGGGATTTGAACTCACTGTCTCCCAACAATAGGTCTTTTATGTTGCACTACTCAAGAGCTCATATGTATATTTTAATTGGATCTGAGAATTATGGAATTAAGTCAAAGGCTCTCTGCTTCTTGCTGGGAATTAGTTATTATTATTTATAGGTTGACAATTACAATGCACACTCACCCATTTGTTCAGGTTTTAGATTTCACACACACACACACACACAGCTTAGATATAGTTTATTGTTTTAATCTAAGTGCAGATAATCTAAGGAATATATTCTCTGCAGCAACAGGGAGATATTTTCCAAATGCCCCTCGACTCAGCACTTAAAGCTTTATTGCAATGTTCTGCTATTGGGCATTAAGGTAGACATGTGTAAACCTGTTGAGATTCACTAAGATCTGACTCAGCAAATTGTATGTGTTTAGAATTTAGACATTATTAGTCAGGAGACCTCTCAATCATTATGGGGGCGGGGTCATCATCAGGAGCATAGCTGTCAGGTGTAGCTGCTCATGTACTTCATGATCAAGAACTAGCACTGGAGAAAATCGTATTCTTGAGCAAATTTCAGACTTTGTGCTCAGGTGTGTTTTGTTTCCTGTGTTCATGCAGAATGGGAGGAGCTTTGTACAGCATAGACAGCATGCCTGACCTACGCAAGAGGAAAGCCATCCCATTAGTCCGGGACCTGGTGAGTGACAAGCATGCCAAAATCTTCATAATGTTTTTTGTGCACGCAATAAATCACATAATTTTGTGTATGTATTTGAATATAACATTGTTTTTTTTCTCTTCCTGTCCTTTGCTGTCTCTGTCTTCACACAGGCTATGGTAAGTTTTAGACACCTTAAGTATATTATACACTACAGGCCAGAAGTGTGGAAGCAAGCAGCAAGAAAAGTTAAGGGTGCCATTTGTAATTTTTGTGTTTAAAGATCTGTGATAATCATATAATTTCAGAGATACCTTGCCTTGCGATAAATCTTGCCATTTTTTCATTTTGGAACAGGAGCCATTTTTCAGGCCCAGAAATTAGCTCCGCCCCAGCTGAATTACAGCAACTCACTCACCAGCTTACCAGTTAGTTAGTGTTGTTCCCACAACCTTTGGCCTGGAGTGGATGTACTGTTTTATGTATAATGTTTAAGTTGATTAAATGATTCAGATTTTCCTTCTGTGTGTCTGAATGCAGTCTTTGGTTCAGAACTCTCGTAAAGCCGGAATCACATCTGCTATGGCATGTAGCACACTCAACAATGAGGAACTGGTGAGTACTCTGTGTTTGTGTGTGGCCATATGGCTCTAAAAAAAAAAAAAAAATAGGAGCGATCAGTTCACTTTTTTGCACCCACAAATCTGGTCCATAAAGCATCATAATCTGTTTCCTGTTTCGATGTCCCCTACTGCAGAAGAGTCACGTGTATAAGAAGACCCTGCAGGCTCTGATCTACCCCATCTCCTGCACGACCCCCCACAACTTCGAGGTGTGGACAGCCACTACACCCACCTACTGTTATGAGTGCGAGGGGCTGCTGTGGGGTATCGCCCGGCAGGGTATGCGCTGCACCGAGTGCGGGGTCAAATGCCATGAAAAGTGCCAGGACCTGCTCAATGCTGACTGCCTGCAGAGTGAGTGAGCATGATATGCCAAGATTCTATGCTTTAAATGACATCAATAGCCACATTGTGTAATACCTACATTGTGCAAAAATTGTTACAGCAGAGTTTTTTTAAGAAACAGGGAAGCTGATAAAAAAAACATGTGACAGACGAATGTTATGGCATCATAAAATAATATAGCCTACTATGTTCCAGTATGCAAATTCAGGTCATGCAACACTTGTTTACAAGTGGAAGGAGCAGAGCATGTGTATGCATATTCATAGAAACTGGGTTTCGTGATGAGAGAAACTGCCACGTTTTTATTACAATTTATTATGTAATATCGAATAAATGTTACTTGGTGAAGGCCATACATGGCTGTTGTCATTTCTCATGTAGAAATCTGTTTAAATTCAGATATTTGGATATATATGAATTTGCATATATTCATTTGGCAGATACTTTTATGCAATCCCAAGAGAGAGAGTAAACTTGGAGTAAATTATGAGACCAATTGACTACATTATGAATTAAATGAATTGATTTTATAAGTCAAAGAAAGCCAGCTTTGAGTCATCAATCATCTCAACAGGTACAACACATAAAAACCGTATGACTATTGACACTTGTGTTCTTAGAACAGCTCAATTTCTCTACACTAACATACCAGTTGACAGGCTATCAGCAAGCTTGGATCTGAGGTTTTAGACTCTTGGGTGTGGTCTGTGTTTCAGGAGCTGCTGAGAAGAGCTCTAAGCACGGTGCAGAAGACCGCACTCAGAACATCATCATGGTCCTGAAGGACCGCATGAAGATCCGTGAACGCAACAAACCCGAGATCTTTGAGCTCATCCAGGAGGTGTTCGGCGTGGCCAAGACAACCCATGGGACCCAGATGAAGCAGATCAAGCAGAGCGTTCTCGATGGCACGTCCAAATGGTCAGCCAAGATCAGCATCACAGGTCAGAGCTAGAAGCCAGTGAATCCTGTCTGAATGTTACTGAAAAAAATCAAGTTTTTAGAAATACTGTACATTAAATGCAGTAAGTGATATTGTAATGAAAAGAAGGTTGCATGGGTGTGTATGTTTGTTCCTCTCTCAGTGGTCTGTGCTCAAGGACTGCAGGCCAAGGATAAGACAGGCTCCAGTGATCCTTACGTCACCGTCCAGGTGGGCAAGACCAAGAAAAGGACCAAGACCATCTATGGCAACCTCAATCCTGTCTGGGACGAGAGTTTCCACTTGTAAGCCCTTGCCCCTCTTTTTTTTTTACTTCTAGCCTGCTTAGCACAGTCTGTCATTAGAGCCAGCTATTTAGGCTCACTATTTAGTGAACACTGGAGAAAATTCTACTAGTGGAATCAAGTAACATATAGCATAAGTACAGAATAAAACATTTCAGGGCATGCAGTTATAGGAAAATAATCAAAAATGGGGTTGCAGCCTGACACAAAGCTGAATTATTGTTCCCAACCTGAAGTTGATTATAATCCAATAACAGCATGTCCTGAAGTGTTTAATCCTCTTATACCACAACAGTTTACCAATGCTAAGATTTTTTTTTACATTTATTAAAGAATGGCACACCTATTTTTTGTCCATTTATAGTTACATTTATTCCTGTGGCATATCCATCTGCGACACAAGTTATCATTGTCAACAGACATTTCCTTTTTTTAATAAGAAAAAAATTCAGCTTGTCATGTTACTGAGAAAGATAAAGTATCATAATGTGCACAAATTTATTTAAGATAAACCTGTGATTTGCCTTGCAGCCAGACTGTCTGAGCTGCTATAGTGGAAGATTAATCAACACCTTCTGACCAATCAGATTCAAGAATTCAACAGTGCTTTGGTATAATAAAATATAGTGATCATATACAAACACGGAGTTTGTGTCCATGTTGCTAGTGAGTGCCACAACTCATCCGATCGCATAAAGGTGCGAGTGTGGGACGAGGACGATGACATTAAATCTCGTGTGAAACAGAGGTTCAAAAGAGAGTCTGATGACTTCTTGGGCCAAACCATCATCGAGGTCCGGACTCTCAGCGGAGAAATGGACGTGTGGTACAACTTGGGTGAGCTGTGTGTATGTGTGTGTGTGTGTGTGTATGTGACAGAGTTTAATCATACTGATGAAAACTAATGAAAACGGAAATAAGATGGATCTAAGAATAGAGGGAGGTTGAGTTAATTTACGACCTGTCTTTTTCTCTCTTTAACTTCTCTCTCTCTCTCTCTCTCTCTCTCTCTCTCATTGCTTCTCCCCCTCCTCACACAGACAAGCGCACAGATAAATCGGCCGTGTCTGGAGCCATTCGCATGCACATAAGTGTGGAAATCAAAGGAGAGGAGACAGTGGCTCCATACCATGTCCAGTACACCTGCCTACATGAGGTCAGCTCAGATATACTGTACTATACTGTAAACTGACCAGGATCAACTTACTGAAGATGAATGAATGTATTATAAATTGATTTTCCCCTGGATTGTAGTGATAGCGTAATACTTCACTGAGAGTAACTGGAAGTTAGTGGGTTTCAATGTCAAGGCTGCCATATCACTTTTTTTTGCACCAGCCTGTGCTGTTGTTGCTGACTAATCTGGAACCATTCCTTTCCTGTGCACCATAAAATAACAAAAACCTTGGCTAAAATCAGTTCTAAAATCACTATTTAAAAAAGACGTTAGCCGGAACAGAGGAATCAGTGGTATCAGAGCTGGGAGCATGAGAGCATGAAAGCAAGACGGAACTGTCAGGAATAACAGCATTTCCCTCAGATGTGTTGGTAAATTATTGACAAAAGACTGTGTACGACAAAATTTACACATCGTGTCCAGCTCGAAATGAACATCACTGGGTTCTGCCATATTAAGAAGCATCATTGTGCCACAACGTATGAACTCTGAGCTATCAGAAAATGTCCCGAGTAGAAAATACCATAAGCTTCATGGTATAATAAACCCTGTTCAAACATGGTGTTATTTACTTGAAAAGGAAACAGGAAGTGAGGAATCTATGAAGCTTTGGGGATCTTGGAAGCAGACTCTTTTTGCCACAATGGTAGCTACTTAATTTATTTACATGACCACAGTTTAAAATGTGTGATCAGTGTGGAGTTTAAAAATAATCAATATCAGTAGTCCTGGTGAAAAAAAGCAACTGTTTTAATAGCGACTGCATTGAAACCAATGCAAGACTGTATATGTGAAACATGTATTCATGTGCCATCATGTGATATCCTGTGTGCTTCACTTGACCACAATTTATCTTAATTCACCATGAGCCAGTCAAACACAATGGTCAGATGTGTAAAGTAGAAGTTCACCCACTGAGAGAAGTACAGCAAAAACTACAAAAAGCTGTATATTATACATTCAACCATTTCTATACATTTTTCTGTGCGGTTGAATCTAAACCAGTGGGTTCCTTTCACTAAATGTCGCTGTATTGATTGAGGCTTTTCTCCAGTGTCTTATTGGCAGCTTTTGTGTCTGCAGCACTTATTCCACTACACCACTGAAGAGCAGAATGGCGGCGTGGTGAAGATCCCTGACGCTAAAGGAGACGACGCCTGGAAAGTCTATTTTGAGGAGACAGCGCAGGAGATCGTGGACGAGTTCGCCATGAGATACGGAGTGGAGTCCATCTACCAAGCCATGACGTAAGCTGACTAGAGACAGAGAGCAAGTTGACTAGAGATGGTATGAAATGTAAAAAAAAAGGAAGGTTAATGGGTGATTTAATGGGATCACTGACATCCCTTGCATGTGCTTATGACTAGTACGCCAATTACATATCAAGCATATCAATTCCAGAGAGGCCTTGCATCTTGGTTTCTTCTTCCTGTGATGTCATAATGTAGGTGTTTTATTAAGAAGAAGATAATTATGTAGTTAGGCTTATAGATAACTATTATATTATTAGATTATTATTATTAGATGTTATACAGAGAGAATATCCATGTGCTTAAAAAGATTTGTCATGCTTTAAAATAGGTCTATATATGTCTCACTGTTTGCTTTATGCAACAGGAATCCAAAATGCTTTAGCATAGAACAATCATCAGTGCATTTGGTTGCTATATACTCTGACTCAACTTTTTTCTTCTTTGAATGCTCAGAACTGTGTATAATGTGTGTGTGTGTGTGTGTGTGTATGCTGTTTCCAGGCACTTTGCATGTTTGTCATCTAAGTACATGTGTCCTGGTGTGCCAGCTGTGATGAGCACCCTGCTGGCCAACATCAATGCTTACTACGCCCACACCACACAGTCCTCCAATAACGTCTCCGCCTCAGACCGCTTCGCCGCCTCCAACTTCGGGGTGCGTTTACCTTAGACCACTAAACTGTTTTCCCCCATTTTTCTCCCCATTATGGTCACCTGCTAAATGCAACCCACCAGCCAGCTCTCCCCGTCGTACAGCTACTACCAACCAGGGAGGTCGAGGGCTCACACGTGCTCCCTCCATGACACATGAAGCCACCCAGTGGCATCTTTCCAAACTGCTGCTCATGCTACATCACACTTGGAGGAAAGCACTATTATATGCATGAGCTCTTAGACGCCCACGATTGGCTAGTGTCACTTTGATTGACAGGGATGAGAGAGTAATGCCATCTCTCCCAATTATTAATGGATTTACCTGTGTAGTTACGAAAAATTCTTTACATGAATTCTCAATGTTTTCAGTTAGGACTGTCTGCTAGCTTGTGTGAAATATTTAGTAAAATAGTTTATGTTTGTGTGTGTGTGTGTGTGTGTGTGTCCTGCAGAAAGAGAGGTTTGTGAAGCTGCTGGACCAACTCCATAACTCTCTGAGAATAGACCTCTCTATGTACAGGGTACCGATGCACAATACACACTCATTTACACACTCATTAACCCTCAGTTACACTCTGGAGCCAAGCTTGTGATACACACTCCTTATGTCTTGCAGAATAATTTCCCTGCTAGCAGTCCTGAGCGGCTACAGGATCTAAAGTCAACTGTGGATCTACTCACTAGCATCACCTTCTTCAGGATGAAGGTTTGTGTAGCATGTACACACTCACACATGATGGAAATCTTATGTTAAAAAACTGAAACAGATAATGATCTGCTTGTATATGCAGTGAATAGTTAGTGCTGTTAGTGGGGAATCTAGCTGTGACAGAAAAGCCCATATTAGATTAGTTATCTAGCTCCTAATATAATAGAGTCTTAATATTTTAGCCTAATTATTTAAATAGCATAATTAAATATCAAGATGATCTCTCAAGATTATAAACTCAAATTTACTCCACATATCTTCCCCTGGATAAAAGCTGCTTGTTTTTCTTTTCAGAAAAAGTCATAGAGCCTTGTTGAAGTGTTTGATTTCTCATTTCTAAATTCTGAACTGCATATTAAATGCTCTATTGTATTACTGATGAAACATGTGCATTTTTCAGCTGGGGCACACATGCTTTATCCCGATCATAAGGTGTGGGTTTGATGTGGAGAAATCTTCATACATCCACAAAAACTCAGTGTGAAAATTTCTTTATACCGTAGTGCTGTTGAATTCTCAATTCTTATTTATATCGGTTTGTCAAATCTATATCTAATGCATTATTGTTTCTATAGCAATATTTCACTAATAAGGATGCATTGTTATTTAACAAAGAAAAAAACTATAATCACTGATATGTTTATTTAGCATTTTTGGAAGGAGTCTCCAAGGACTTTGTGCTTTATGGTTTCTCAGTAACAAGCTGCATGTTTTTTTATTATTAACTTGAAGAGGTAGTGAGAGAATGACTGTTTATAGATGCTATAATGTAAGTGATAACAGGAACTAACTTGATTCGCAGATGTTTCACAACATTAATTATAACTGTAAATGGATTAAAATTAAGAAGTGTTGTTCTTTAATAAATAAAAAACACTTCTGTTGGCAAATTGCTGTGGTATAAGCCAAATAAAATGCCATCCTGTCTTTGATTATTTTTCTATAACAGCACACCCGTTGTGTTTACTCCTTACTTAAATATAGATGGAACTGAAATACTACTAATAATAATATTACATATTGACATAGTCTAAACCATATAGAAAAAAGTAGATAGCAGTGTTACAAGGGGATAATATGAGTTAACCCTTTGCATCACCTCTCAAACTGAGCCCTGTTTTGGCAATGATGAGTGTCATGTGGTACAAAAGTGGCCCAAGTGTAAGTTGCCACATTTATGGGTTTTTTTTTTTCACATTTGAAATCTGGGCCAATAATGGCATTTCACTTTCAGCCTAAATGTTGCTAAATTATCAGTTCTGATCCATATGACAACCTGACACACAGCCTCATCTAGGTTGAGTTGTGGCTGCGTCCTGGCAGAGATTCAGAAGAGTTCATCAGCTCTTGTATGTGGACCAGATGAAGGTGTCAAACGTGCGTCATCGCTCATTTGCTATCTGGGTTGGACCGTGTTGGGGAAACACTCGCTCTGATGACTAACCATACTGTCCTGTTATACCTCCTGCTGTTTGATTGCAACCCTGCATTTTACAGCTCTGTAGAAACAGTTACACCCCTGCTGACATACCAAATGGGATTCTAGCTCTTGCTGCCAAGGAGATTCATTGATGCAATTGTTTGTACGTGTTTGGGTGGATGATGTGTGTATGTATGTGTGTAGGTCCAGGAGCTGCAAAGTCCTCCTCGAGCCAGTCAGGTGGTTAAGGACTGCGTGAAGGCCTGTCTGAACTCTACATATGAGTACATCTTCAACAACTGCCATGAGCTCTACAGTCGGGAATATCAGACAGATCCGGTTAGTAGATGTGTGTGTGCATGCATAGTACATTATTATATCCATTTAAGCCCCAGGAAACCTAAAGCTACTTCCCAACTGGCTAATGTTGGTCTTGTAGGCAGAATCAGAAGGACAAAGTATGAATAATTGGTGACTTTCCAGTTCCTGCATTACATTAGCCTCATTTCTGTGTAAAATGAGTGACCACAATCTTGGGTAGGGTTTAAGAGAAAGCATAAGGTTTACCCTCCTCATAGTTTTTTACCAATAGTCTTGAACAATTTTGAGCTTTATCTTTAGATTTTACATCGCAAAAATTAAAATAGTCAGACACAACCTAGACACTGCGTGGCTTTAATTATTAAATGCATCAGCACTGGGTGTTTTATATGCTGAATTGAGGTGTGTAATAAAGTGTCTTTCTCCACTTTCGTCTCTGTTTCTCACCTCCTCACCGGAACAGAAAGTAATTTTTCACCAGCTTCATGCTCGAGATGTCACGGTGATTCTGCCCCAGGCGTCTTTCTTGTTATTCAGGAGCAGGAGGCAGTGAACAGTGATCACCTCTCTAATGGACGTTCCTTTTTAAGATGAAATATTGATCACGGCGGAGGTGGCGTGGTTGTTAGAGAACAGAGAGCTGCAGTGGGCCATGTTGCTCTTTCCTCTACTCTGCTCTCTTTTTCTCTCATCTCCTTCAACCTCTACAGGAAGGAGGAAGGTTTTGGAGGGTTTTTTTTTACATTATGTAAGCTAAACTCATAAATAGCAACTGTGTGTGTGTGTGTTTTCTGTCCTCAGTCTAAGAGTGTTCCTCCAGAGGAGCAGGGCCCCAGCATCAAGAACCTGGACTTCTGGTCCAAACTCATCACCCTTATAGTTTCCATTATAGAGGAAGACAAGAACTCCTACACACCCTGCCTCAACCAGTGAGTGTGTTTGTGTGTGTACATTCATACTGGCATGATTTTCTCACTTCACTTAAAGCCTATAAAAAGCACTTATAATGCTTCATATGGTATTAGTATTGAAATGAAATCTATTATGTGTTATATATTTTCATAAACAATATGTAGTACAATGTGAGAAACTAAAGTTGTAAGTTATAATGCATTATATTCTGTAGTACAGATACAGAACCAGAGCCTGTTTTATAGTGCATTACAACATTTGTTGAACTCTGTATTCATAAGGCAACACATACTTTTATAAAGTGTTATGTAGCGTAAAGTAGTTGTACTTACATGTATAACATGTTATAAAACACAAGCATATGACTTCATAGTGTCAACATGCATGGCAAATATTAACTGTTCATAAGTACATTGTAGCCACCAAGTCTGTAATGCACTATACAACAGTATACAGAATTATAACAACATGTTATAATGCAGAGTTTTGCTATGATGTCTTACAACCTTAGTTCTTACCTGAGCATTTTTAGAGGCTTATGCCAGGCATTATAAGATATTATGGATGTAAATGCATGTATATTGCATTAGGAATAATGGGTTCATAGAATGTGTTGCCACATTGTTCTTGTATTATATTTTCATATATTATAATATGTTATGTAACCTTACATTATGAAGCCATAAACTTTTTTATGTATTGTGCATGTAACTACAACTAATTATGAGCATTTACACCAGATGTTTTAAGGTATTATACCAAAGCCTGTTGAATTCTCATTTCTGATTGATCAGAAGGTGTTGATTAATTTTTTGTAACAGCAGTATGAGTTCGTTGTTTATGAGAATGGCTGCAAATAGACTCACTACCCATAAGCACTCTCTGTGCAGGTTTCCTCAGGAGCTGAACGTTGGGAAGATCAGCGCTGAGGTCATGTGGAATATGTTCGCTCAGGATATGAAGTATGCCATGGAGGGTGAGGATTGCTGCAATATGCTTTATTCACATCTACGTGATACAAATGTGCAGAGAAGATTACAAAAACTTAATGGCTTTGAATAGATCCAGTAGGGAAAACCACAGAGAGTATTTCAGCACTTTTCATGGAAGCTTTTAACTTGTACTGATGAAGTAGACCAGAGCTGACGCTCCATCTGTGCTCTCTTTATCACCATGCTCTTCCTGAGCATGTCCTTGCTTTAAGTACAATCTGTCGCACAGCTAATGCTTTCTGTGTCTTTAGAGCACGAGAAGCACCGGCTGTGTAAGAGCGCAGATTACATGAACCTTCACTTCAAAGTCAAGTGGCTCTACAACGAGTACTGCAAAGAGCTGCCATGCTTCAAAGGCTGCGTGCCCGAGTACCCTACGTAAGTACGGTTAAAACCTACTTATGCACTGTGTATGCGAGCTGAAATAGTGCCTGAAAGAATAGAGAGAAGTTGATCGGTGCTGAGAGTCCTGTTAGAAGTCTACCCTCGGGATCAAAAAACCCTTACTACAAGACTGTATATAATAGTTAATTCAGTGGTAGCTCGTCAGTAGGGGCAGGTGGAGCAACTTCAACTTTTCAACAAATGTTAATCTTCATAAAGTCCTCATTCACAACTCCATACATTTTAAATTCCATTGAAATATTGAGTACCTCTTTCACGTGACCAATGATTTTAAAAAAATGTTGCTATTTGTCAGATATATTTGTCAGATTTCATTGATTTGGTCGGCTTTCTCGATGGCACAATTGTGGGATGATGACTGTCCCATATTATAGATTTATAGAGTTACTATTACACCTAGTGGTCAAAATGTGAACTGCAACAAACACTAATAGAGGCCCAATGAGACAGGAACCACGCTGCCCCACGCTTGCTCTATAACCATTTTCAATAGAATAGGAGCAAAGGTCCTTCAGGTCATTTATGTGTTTTTTGAGATGTAGCTGGCCTGGAACTTTTGCTGAAACGTGGCAAGCCTGATTAACGATATTAGCTCTACAGTGTGCACCTTGCACACTGTGACAATGGCGGCAGGAAACAAACCCACTGTACTGATGAGATCCATTTTGAGTCTTGTTCCTCTCAAAGTTTTTTCCTCATGTTGTGAGTTTAATGTAGCTACGTCCCTCAGTAGCTTAACCTGCTAGCTTACACAATGTATGATGGATTATAAAGAACCAATCAAGTGAAATCTTTTAAAAATGTAGTCTTTGTAATGTAATGCATTGTTTTCTCCCTGATAAGCCTACAGTTGCGTTGTTCATGAATTGTTCACAAATACAAGTTGCTATCTAGGAGTCTTTGGTTATATGATTTTGTTGTTTGTTTCTGTGTGTGTATATATTGCTTGGTTAAAGATTGCCTACGTTATGTATGACCTGATTATAATTTGGTTTAGTCAGTATTAATAATCAGAGCCTCTCTGGATATCTGTTTTCATTAATAGGTGGTTTGAACCATTTGTGATCCTGTGGTTGGATGAGAATGAGGAAGTGTCCAAGGACTTCCTGAATGGTGCCCTGGTGAGGGATGCAAAGGATGGGGTAAATATCACATTTTTTATGCTTGTACTCTCTATGCTTATATTAGATATTTTAGATTATACCATGGTACTGCTGAATTCTTGAATCTGATTGTTCAGAAAGTTTAGAAGAACCCTTTATTTGTTACATATACATTATAGCACAGTGAAATTCTTTTCTTCGCATATCCCAGCTTGTTAGGAAGCTGGGGTCAGAGTGCATGGTCAGCCATGATACTGCAACCCTGGAGGAGAAAGGGTTAAGGGCCTTGCTCAAGGGTCCAACATTGGCAGGAATAGCCCAGAGCCAACACTGCCTTAATGTTTGGACCATACAGGGATCAAACCCGCAACACTGGCCTTATTTGTACGCTGTAACCACCTGAGCTAACCGGCACTGATTAAGTGTCTGTAACAGCAACCCTGATTGTAGTTTTGGCGGCAAGGCAAATATATTGATGCACGATGAGTTAAGTTTTCTACCATTAAAGTATTCAGGATTTAGGTTATTGCAATTTGCAGTTTGCTTGATAACAAGCTACCTTTTTGTCTTATTAATTTCAAGACTTTCCAAAAAAAAATTAATCATTGGGACATTGCTACGGTATAAGAGGATTAAAACAGTTCAGGACATTATGTTATTGGAAAACAATCAATAAGTCAACTCTGCTGTGGTTTATTTCTTACTTATTATAGGAATTATTATTATAAAGATTTCAGAAAATGCTTTGTTGTGTGTGATTTATAGATATGAAGTGCTTTGCACTTATTACTTTCTGGTCCTTGCACGTTACCATTAATTCCTTTTCGTAGATCCAAGCAGCAATATGAATTACCTTAATTCTCCCTCTCAAGGTATTTCTACTCTTGTGTTCCCCCTGTCTCTCTCATACACACAGTTCCAGCAGACATCGGAGCATGCCCTGTTCTCCTGCTCGGTGGTTGATGTTTTCTCTCAGCTGAACCAGAGCTTTGAGATTATCCGGAAGCTGGAGTGTCCCGACCCTCAGATTGTTGGCAACTATATGAAGAGATTCGCCAAGGTGCTGTTTAATACATCCTTATACACTACAGTGTGACTGTCCTGCTGTTGTACTTCTAAGAATATTGTATTTACTTGAATTGTGTCTAGTTGATGAATTGCTGTTTGCTTGCAATCAATTAATTTCCATCTCTGTCACTTTTTTACAGACTATTGGGACTGTACTTCTGTCTTACGCTGACATCATTGCCAAGGATTTTCCCAACCACTGCAATAAGGAGAAAGTGGTACGTGTCCTCCCTGTGTGTGTGCGCTTTGTGCAATTTCAGAGAAATGTGGTGTAACTGTGCTCAAGCCTGGAATAGGTATCCATATGTTTAATCGAATGGGGATGAAGTAATTAGCTGAATGCAGTCTGCTGGGACTGAGACAAATTGGTCCCACTAGACACACACACACATACACACACACGCACAGCTCGCACAGCTAAATGAATCTTTGATTGACTCCAGATCTGTGTGTTTAAGAGGTTGGAGTTATTTCAGCATGGCACTAATGATTTTGTTTGTGTGTGTTTTAATAAAGCTCTGTTTTAATGGCTTTTAATGACTTAATGACTGTAAATGTTAACATCTTCCATTTCTTTTGATCAGCCTTGCATCATTATTAATAACATCCAGCAACTCCGGGTGCAGTTGGAGAAGATGTTTGAGGCCATGGGAGGCAAAGACGTGAGTCCTTATCCACCACTGTATATAATATAACATTCCTATCCTTCGTAATGTTTTTACAAAGCATACAGGTTTCACATCCAGTCTTCATTTAGTTGTCATATAGTTTTTCAAACTCTACTATACTTTTCCTATCCTTCTTAGTCCTCAAAGATCCCCTATAATATTCCTGAACCAAGAATAACTCCTTCCTGGCATACAGCTTCTCATCCACCCTATATACTTCATTTAGCCTTTGTCTCTTTGACTCTTATGTAGAACACAAGTAGAATTTAAAGCCTCATGATCTAAATATAGAACTTATACACACTTCTTAGTCCTCATGTCATCCTCTTAATCCTCATACGATACTCGATTTCGGTTCGCCCTGGAGCCTGTGCCAGCTGTAGCCTTAGATTCCTGTTCTTGGCTGACAGGAGTGGAATCCAATGTGGTCTTCTGTTGTTGTAGCCCATCTGCCTCAAAGTTTGACATATTGTACATTCTGAGATGCTTTTCTGCTCACCACAGATGTAAAGAGTGGATATTTGAGTTACCAAAGTCTTCCTGTGAGCTTGAACCAATCTGCAATCTCTCATCAACAAGGTGTTTCCACTCGCAGAACTGCTGCTGCTCACTGGATGCTTTTTGTTTTCGCACCATTCTGTGTATACTCTAGAGACTGTTGTATGCCAAAATCCCAGGAGATCAGCAGTTTCTTAAATAGTCAAACCAGCCCAAATGGCACCAACAACCCTGTCATGTTCAAAGTTACTGTGAAGTTACTTACTTTTTTTTTTACCTTAGGTGAACATTAACTGAGGTTCTTATTCGGAACCTGCATGATTTATGATAAATATGCAAAATTCTCTACAGCTTTCCTTATCCTCATGCAGCCCTTCTCAAATCCCACCATATATAGAATCACTGAGTTTACTTGACATGAGCCTCTGTTCTAAAGCTCTATTTCCTGAGAACTGCTCAGTTGCATAATGTCTGTTTTATGCAAGACTGCCCCTGTGATTTATTTTGCTTAATTAAATTGCTCTTAGTGAAGCAAAGGGCCTTAACTGTCCTTGTACTCATTCACTGTGTTTAGTATAAGAAGTTGTTCCTATAGAAGACTTTTACCCAAGGTCTGCTGGCGCTCAGAGATTGGCCCATCTGTTCTGCTAGCTTCAGATTTATCTCTCATTTCACCATCACTCCAATTTCCTGGTCATCATTTAAATCTTTCTGTCGTTTACCAACCTCTCTCGCTTTCTCATTCATCGATCGTGCCCTCTTTCCTGAGTCACCCTACAGTAAAAACTCCCACTCATGCTGTCTCTTTGAGAAGCTCTTAGTCATTCCCTCCTCTGCAGCGAAGCCTCTCGTCCACCTGTTACCCTGTGACACTCCGTGCATAGTAATTACTGCGTGACAGACCGCTTACCGCCCCAGTCCTCTTTACCAGCATGCAAAACTGTTTACGGGGTATTACACAATCTCTGACTGATATCAGAAACTTTTTCCTGACAGTTTATTATATGCGTGTTAAAATGAACTACATCTGAAGTATGTCGCATACTATACTCAGGATAAGTTACTTAATGAGTAGGACTATTTAAGGAATTAAACACAATTAATCAATGCTGGGGTGGTGTGATACCTGAAGTTGATTATTTTCCAATAGCAGCACGTCCTGAAGTGGTTTATTCCTCTTATACCACTGCGATTTGCCAGCAAAAACAAATTTTATTTATTAAAGAGTGACACATCTCTTTCCGCATACGTTTTTATCCATTATAGTTACATGCATCTTGAAACCGCAAACCCTTCCATCATAAAGACTTCACCATATCACCAATTACACACATTTAAAAAAATATATATATATATATATATATATATATATATATATATGCATGTGGAACATTCACACAAAGACAAATCCTTGTGTATGTTTTTACTATGAATATAGTTGTTATAATCGCAGAATAACATATTGTGCTGAATGTAAATTGTATAATAACATTATTTTTCACTATGTAGCATAAAATGGGTAAACATCTCTAATTCTTTCATAAGTAATTGACCTTTTTGCTTATTTAACCCAACGATATCCTGAATATTAAGTAAATTACCTGACTTCTATGCCCCGAATTGCTGCTGCATCCTGATGCTTAATCGGTTTGCATCTTAATGCCAGTGGTCAGGGAATTATCTGTGTTTGTTTTGCTCTGCAGCTGAACGTGGAGGCCAGTGACTTCCTGAAGGAGCTGCAGGTCAAACTGAACAACGTCATGGACGATCTGAGCAGGATCTTTGCGGTCAGGTAGGTGTTCAGCTTAGCGCTATGTCACGAAATAGTTTGATGTATTGGCACATATTTAAACAGATTTTAAATAGATTTTTATAGTTGTGATAATGAAGTAGCATCTGTGAAACCTAACACATTAAATGTTGCTATAAATGTAATTTGTAAGGGTGTACAAACTTTTGCACATTTCTCGTACTGTTTTGAAGCACTGTATCATATAAATGAATTCCATAAATTAAATTTTTGTTTAACAGTGTGATAGTGAAGAGTGAATTTAGGCCTAACGAAAATGTTATTTGTTCTAGTTGTCATTGTTACGTCCCAAAAATGTTGTACAGTGTCTAAGTCGGTGTGACTGAGTTTTGTGTGTGTGTTTGTGTGTGCGTGTGTGTGTTGTAGTTTCCAGCCTCACATTGAGCAGAGTGTGAAACAGATGGGTGACATCCTGAGCCAGGTAAAGGGTGCTAACGTTCCTACTAATGGAAACGGCAGCCTCACACAAGACGCCGACAACGTGCTTCAGCCCATCATGGACTTCCTGGACAGCAAGTGAGACACATGCTTCATTCCCAGAGACTTTGTTAATGGATGTTTTGCATTTGCATGAAATTAGCATTTTATTAGTTAGTCAGGAAAAACATACATGAGGCTATAAAGCACAGTAAATTACAAAAAGTGGTGGGAAAAGTGGCTAGTAGTGTCAAGCGTGTAATTCAGGTGAAACATGATCTTGTGAGTCTGGTCTCAACTCTGAGAAATATCCATCCTCCAGTCCAAGATCCTCCTCCAGTTAAATGATAATGTAGCTAGTGGTTTATATCATGGAGGAAACCTAGCCTGAGCCAGTCACAGCTCATACTAGTGGATTTACTACAATTATATATGATGACCCAATAAAATTGAGGAAAACTCAGTGTTTAAGATTATTGTATCGATTGTTATATAAGTGCTGTGTATTGTAGGGAATGATTTTGAGTAAAATAAGCTGCATTGGTAAGGGAATAATGGGTTATCTGGGATTATGTTGGGTATTTTGTATGGAACCAGAAAGTGTTTTTGCTTTGAGTCTTCATAACTCAGAAATGCAACTGAATTGGGTTCAAATGGGATGTAAGAAATTTATATCCATCCTATCTCTCTCATTTCTCTCTTTCTCTTAGTTTGACCTTATTTGCAAAGATCTGTGAGAAGACAGTGCTGAAGCGGGTCCTCAAGGAGCTGTGGAAGCTGGTCATGAACACCATGGAGAAAACCATTGTTCTTCCCCCACTTACTGACCAAACAGTGAGTGTCTCTAATAGCACTTATCCACCAGACAGTGCAGTACGGCATAATACGGGAACAATCCCATGTTTTGTTATTTGTGTTGCTAAGCGACTCGTACCATTCAGTTTCCCTTTTTGATGGGATTACCAGGAGTGCTGAACACAATGAAGCTGAAATAGTGTAAACCATTAATTAGTTCAACACTATTAGCACAGAATTGTCATTGAGTTGTCACTTGAGTTGTCACTTGAGTCTTCAATGCAGGCATCACTTGCAGGGTTTCTTGAATCATCACTTGAGTTGTCACTTGAGTCTTCATTGGAGGCATCATTGAGTTGTCACTTGAGTCATCACTTGAGTTGTCACTTGAGTCTTCAATGCAGGCATCAGTTGCAGGATCTCTTGAATCGTCACTTGAGTTGTCACTTGAGTCTTCGCTGGAGGCATCACTTGAGTCGTCTCTTGAGTCGTCTCTTGAGTCGTCTTAAGTCATCTCGAGTCATCACATGAGACACCACTTGAGTCATCACCTGAGTCATCACTTGGATCATCACATGATTCATCACTTGAATCATCACTTGAGTCATCAATTGAGTTGTCACTTGAATTATCAATTAAGTTAACTCTTGAGTTGTCACTTTTACACAATTATACAATTGTAACATGTATGTAATGTTTATTTGTATGTATTGTAATATGTAAAAAATGTAATGTTTATTTGTATGTATTTAGACTGTTATGTATTTCTTACCTTTGATGCACCTAACATCTGGATATCTTTAAATTCCCAAATGGCTTCTTATTCAGTTAGGTACGGTATAACATAATGCTGTTAAAGTGCAGTGTAAACCCAACACCACTTCACTCAACATTCTCTCTATTTTTTTTAAAGTAAAAGTATTGGCACCTTGCTTTATTGTGGTCAATCAGTACCATTATTGCAGGCAAACAAACTCACGGTGTGGGATGCTTTATGTACACCAGATACAGTGCAAAAAAAAATTAACTTTGCAAATTTGAATACCCATACCATCACTGGTCACCACCAAATAACCTCCAGAGAACTTTCAAATTAGTGTCATGTGATGGGAAATGGATACAGGCACTCGACCAGGGTACAAATAGTTCTGGATTTGGATCAGTAACCTTACCATGCTGTAATAATGTCTAGAGAACTAGCTGATCGTGCTAGTATTGAGCTCCATCCTGCTGAGCTCAAACTGTTGAGAGATAATATTACATTGTTCCTAGATGAGGAACACAAATATGATCTGATGGGCAGAAGCCAGAAAACAGCTTGTGCTGCCTCCTGCATTTAATCACTAAAAGAGGAGATAGTTTCTTCGTGTAATGCAATATAGAATTAATGATAGACCCAGATGGGGGTGGAGAGAGCGTGGGCTCTGGGAGTGTGTGAGTATGAGAGAGAGAATGTTGGGGTGTATTGGTCAGAGAGAGAAATCCATCCAGTGAATCTGTCTAAATGTGATAACCTAGTCCTCTTTTTCAGGGCACACAGCTCATCTTCAATGCTGCTAAAGAGTTGGGTCAGCTCTCCAAGCTAAAGGTAGATACACAAAATTGTGCAAACAACACTTAACAATTAACAATCAAGTGTAATAAAAAGACATTATAATGAAACATCTGGATCGATAAATCAGGAAACAACTATTGATCAGTTTGTTAACAATTTGTTTTTAGGAGCACATGGTGCGAGAGGAAGCTAAGGCACTCACCCCCAAACAGTGTGCAGTTATTGAGCTGGCACTGGACACCATAAAGGTAAGAACACACACACACACACACACAAAACAATTCTACACCTATAGTACACACAGACCACACTCAAACAGCACATGTATATTCACTCTGAGGTAATGAACATTTGTGTGTGTGTGTGTGTGTGTGTGTGTGTGTGTGTGTGTGTGTGTGTGTGTAATAGCAATACTTCCATGCTGGTGGTGTGGGCCTGAAGAAGACATTTTTGGAGAAAAGCCCGGACCTGCAGTCTCTGCGCTACGCTCTGTCACTCTACACACAAGCCACAGACAAACTCATCCGCAAATTCGTCCAGTCACAGCACAATCAGGGTACAGCACTGTATATATATATATATATATATATATATATATATATATATATATATATATATATACACACACACACACACACACACACACACACACAAACACAGCACTTCACAGTTAAACGCTTTAAAAAAAATCACTTACATATTTAATGTAATAAATATAATAAAATCAATCCTAGCAAAAGAAAAAACAGAAGTCAAAAAGAAATCTCTTTACATGTAAACATTTAAACAGATCCAAAAATAAATTTCTTTTTTTAAATCCAATTCCAATCTTTGCCATCTTTGGGATGAATTTCTTAATATTTCCTAATTTTTCATTCCATTTAAAATGTGTTTTAATATTATTACTGGGCATCTTGACATCTACTATATGAAATTAATTCATAAATACTGTATATATTTTTTTAAAACTTCTGCTCTTTTGAAAACTCTTTCCGTCATTAAACTCTCCCCGTTTTTTGTTCTACTCTCTTCCTGTTTCTAGTCTGCCTCCTCTCTTGTTCTTTTTGTGCCTTTAGCTGTCATCTGTCTCTGTGTCTCTCTGTTTCTGTGTAATATGCTCACTACGTCTTTCACTGTATGTCCACTGCAAACTGTCTGGCTTTTGTATTGCTGTCAACATCCTTTATGTTCAAATGTCAACATCTTGTTCAGATGCTAATGTGTTTCCATTAGTATTTGTTTTCAATCTCTCTCTCTCTCTCTCTCTCTCTCTCTCTCTTGCTCTCTCTCTCTCTCTCTGCTGCACTACTAGTTCACGGAGGTAAAGGGGTGAGGTGCACTCCTAGTGAGGATGTGTACCCAGAGAAGGGTACGTGTGTCCGGGTCTCTGAGCACAGAGCTGCTCCCTGCATGGGCATGATTTTAAACAAATATTCATATTTGTATATGCAAATGAACAGTTTGCATATTCACATACGCATGTGAGGTTATCAGTATTAAGTGGGCATTATTGGGTATGGATGGTGAGTGGACCTGCTCTTTATCGACACACCTAAATCAGAGGAGATACTAGTATTCTTCCTTTCTCTCACACTTCCTGTCTCTCTGTTGGACTCTTTCCACCAACAAGATGCTGGTGCCTACATTTAGAAAAAAAGAAGAAAAAAAAAAGGTTTTTCCCTAACCTTGAAAAAAAGTCTAAGTAGAACCCTACAATCAAAGGTTTCTCTTTCAATAAAAGTTCCAAATAGTCTAATTCCATTAGAGACCCAGAACTATTTAGCCATCTTTTTTTTCCCCAAGAATATAGTCTAGAACTCTTTCACACTTTTCGGCCACAGAAGAAGCCGGGTGTTAGCCAGCAACATCAGAGCTGGTACCATCAGAGGTTTGGGGGCCATGTCATTTTGGCGCTATGACAACTACTTACGTTATTTAAATACACGAACAGTGCAGAAAGGAATTTTGAACTAAATTTAAATCAAAACCATGAATCAATTGTTTGAGGAAGAAAATAACAGGCTACATTGTTAATGCAAATGCAAAAAGAACTTCGTTTGATCCTTTGGTTCATTCATTTGGTCATTTTGCATGTAATTGCTGTCTATTGATAAATGTTGATATGTTTGTACAGATGTACAATTTGTAAAACTCTCCACAGTCATTATTTTTACACATTACATTATGTAATGGTTTGGTCCACTGCTTCATGTGAGGCAAATGCAATAAAAAGGAGTAAGTGTAGAGCTGAGGAACTCTATACCACCTCAGTCCTGGAGAAAATGTAAATAGAAGCCTGAAAATGAAGAATTTACCCAGATCCATTGCATGGTATTATAGTGAGTCACATTTTTAAAGATGTCTTTAAAGTGATATGATCATTATAGGTCTAGTGGCAATTTTAAACATTACAGGAAAAGTGGACCTGTTCTCATAACACTTTGCTGCTTCCTTGAACAGCACTGCAAATGTGTTGGTGGAAAAGGCATATAAATCTCTGTGTGTGTCACATATATTTGGTGTGAATGAGCTCTAATGGAGAGCAGGTGTTGAAAAGGCAGCAGAGGTCACAGACTAGCATGAAGCCTGGCACACATTCAGACTGCTCACTTTCCATTTCCATTAATGCAAGAGAAGGATTGTGCTGATCTCTTCATAGTGAGTGTGAGCGTTTACTGCTAACGCAGAACCTTCACATCACTGTTTTATGGGAGTGCTTTTCTTTAATGGATTACTTAATTGCAATTATGTGATTCAGTCATTACAGCATTTTAATTAGCAGATGGAAGTGAAGTGTCAGCTATGCTGTCCAACACAATTCATCAAGATGACCAAAAACAGTCCCTAAAAATTAGTAGTAGCTGTGACTAGAGTATCTAGAGTGTGCTCGGGTATATCTGTTGGTATCATATTAAGACTTTAATAAGGCTTTTGAAACAAGGTATGAGGTCATGAGAACTACAGCACCATCTAGTGGATTAAAACGAGATGTTTAATTAGCAGTTGATGTTTTTCATTTAGATTCTACAGAGAACATACAGTAGGTCAAGGCTGAGCGAGGAAGATATGTAGCTCCTGATATGATCACATTTCACAAAACAAAGCGACACCATACAGGACCTGGATTACAAAAATTTAATTAGTGCTTTGACGTTGATTTTTAACTAGGAGGTGTGGCCTGACTGCAACATTTTCTTGGACAATTTTGTCACAACATGGGGGACACGGTGGCTTAGTGGTTAGCACTGTTGCCTCGCACTTCCAGGGTTAAGGGTTTGAATCCCACCTCGAGTTTGCACAGTGTCCCCGTGCTTCAGGGGTTTCCTCTGGGTATTCCGGTTTCCTCCCCCTGTCCAAAGATGGGCTGTACGCTGGCTGGCATTCCCATATTGAGAGTGTGTGTGATTGTGCCCCGCTCAGGGCACAATCCCTGTCCCCTGCCTTGTGCCCCAAGTCCCCTGGGATTTTCCAATGAGGTTTTCAACTCTTGGGCCCCTAGCTCTGCACAATTTTCATTCTCTTGGTTCATTCTAGAGTTCCTGGAGTCATTCCCACTTTTCCCCTGAATATGTTTTCGGAGGAATAACTGAATAATAAGCCAGGAATAAACTCCAGTTTATATGTGTGCATTATTTTCATTTATTATTTATTTGAAATTGTCTTACAGTTCTGAAGCTTTTCATCTAATTATTGCAAACATAAAGATTTTTTAAATGTATATTTCCAGATTTCGCATGCATTGTCACATGCAGCTTAGCATGAAGTTTTAGAAACAGAAAATCACTTAAATAAATAAGACCTTGAGGAATGACACGATCGTGTGCATGGGTTGCATGGCAGGAAAGTACAGGTGGCACAAGCTACAGTATGTAACATATATAAAACTACATTTCTCATACTGGCTTGTGTGGTATAATTTTTCTGACTGTTGACCTTTCAGCCTCGGGTGTGGATGACGCAGTGGGAGAGGTGTGCATGACCGTGGAGATCCTCAGCGACCCCAACACTGGAGGACACAAAATCAATGTTAAAGGTTGAAATTTTCCCCTCACTCATTCTCCATCTCTATGACTAATGAATCTGTGAATGACACTTTTTCAATCCTCCCAATCCCATGTGGTGTTGTGTGTTTGATTGTCAGTGGTGGCAGCCAATGACCTGCGCTGGCAGACTCAGGGCATATTCCGGCCCTTCGTAGAGGTCTACATTATTGGACCTCACCTCACAGACAAGAAGAGGAAGTTTGCCACCAAGTCCAAGAACAACAGCTGGTCCCCGAAATTCGGAGAGTCCTTCCAATTGTACGTCTGTGCTTATTAAAATACAAAATTATGTAGTTCATAATGAATTTTTTTTATATGTAATAATTAAGGATCCTAATGTGGCTAAGAATGATTGAAAGCTACATTAAAGTTAGCATAATCTTATTTGCAAAGAGAAAAACTTTATTAGCATTTTTGATTCCTGTAAGAAAACATTTTTTTTTTCAAGAAACAGTGATGGAAGACACTTTTTCAGATAATAATGCTCCATGTTATTTCATATTGCATACTCAGTTTAAGTGTCTGCTTTCTAATGTAGAGCCCCATAGATGACATCTTCCTCTTGGTTTTCTTATTCATTCATTCATTCATTCATTCATCTCCAGTAAGCACTTTATCCTGGTCAGGGCCACAGTAGATCCGGAGCCTATGCCAGGAACACTGGGCCCGAGGCAGGAATGCACCCTATATACATTCACATTCAGTCATTCACACATCGAGGCAACTTAGACACACATGATCAGATCTTGAAGAGAATGCCCTTCTTTGCCCCTCCTTGCCTCTTCTCCATCTCTCTGTAGTGTCCTGGGCAGTGAGCTGGGCCCCGAGGGCTACGAGCTGCAGGCGTGTGTGAAGGACTACTGCTTTGCACGAGAGGACCGTACAGTTGGCATGGCTGTGCTGCAGCTAAAAGACCTGGCATCGCGAGGTGGTGGAGCCTTCTGGTTGCCCCTGGGCAAACGTGTGCACATGGATGAGACGGGCCTTACCGTGCTGCGAATCCTCTCACAGCGCAACAATGACGACGTGGCCAAAGAGTTCGTCAAGCTCAAATCTGACCAGCGCTCGGCCGAAGAGGGCCGAGGGAGTTAGGAGACTGGAGATCTGTGTCCACACTGTACACACGCACAAGAAATGGAAAGATGCACACACACACACACACACACGTAAACATGAACCATGTGAACAGGAAACAGTCAGTACAGTAAACACTGACTTGTATATAGACAAATGTGAGTTAGAGAAATACTGTTGTGCCTCTCCAGAGGCATAAGCACTAAAGCAATCAAACCTGATTCAAGCAAATAATGATGTCAGAGGTGTTGCTCTTTCATCTTTGCCTTTTTTTGTAAAGGGAACTCCGCTGTGACATCCTAAAATGCAACAGTATAGACACATACATGCCCATTTTATGCCCAGTCTCCTTTTTGCATTCTAAATCTACAGTAGAATTAAGCATGCTTCAAAGCTTATATATATAAATATAAATTTAAAAAAACAATAGTGATTAACACCATACATATATCACACATACAAATTTTCCTACTTTTTATCCTTTATAAAAACATGCCGAAGCCTTTTTGACCGTATGTCATAAGAAACAATAGCCATTACTCAGTTGTGCAGTGAGCAAAGGCAGCACTATAACCATGTGTTAGCGATCCACGCATGGCTTGAGTCGGCACATTGCTCCTCCGTACTCTACTCTTACATGTGTAGACCAGCATGCTGCTCCTACCTGCTTACCCACAATGCATTGCTGCTTACAGGAGCTACATGAATTCTGTGTTCACTCTCCCTAACTCATGTTTTATAACCAGACAACTGTAAAAATCCAAAACATGATGGGGCTCGATATTTTCGTGTTGTTTTGGAAACTTAACTTTGCACTTAAGCCTCTGTTGCATGTTTTTGAGTCCAGTCCCAGTTGTGTGTTTCTATCCGTCCGTCTGGTCCAGTCAGAACTTTCTGTTTCTGCTGTCCTCTGTTACATTGTGCATGATGACGCCAAGCCACTTTAACACTGTGACTCTCTCCTCGTGCCCACCTCCGCTGCTGTGCATTATGGAGCTTTAGGTTGTTTGATTTTTTTTATCTATGGTTCCTGGATATCCAAACCAAAACTGGTAGTTGGAGTGGTGAAGATTGAATATGCTGTTATAGACCTCAAATTCAGAGTAATGAAAATGGGATCCGGTGATATGGCAAAAATATCATAATATTGCAGTACAATTAAAAATATTGCATAACATTGCAAGACAATTAACATTAACTGAAGAGTAGGGATGTGATTAAAAAAAAAAAAAAAAAAAAAAAAAAAAAAAACTTTTGTAAAAATAGATTTTTACCCAACCAGTCAGCTGCAGTCAATAACAGAAATCCTATCAAGTTAACTAATTTTGCCTAGCTGATTTATGATTTTTAGAATCTTATAAATCCTGTCAGTTTAGCTCATTTTGGCTAGCTAGAAGGTGGTGCACTGATAATTATGAATATTTATGAATATCCTCTCAAATCCTCTCAGAAAACCTGTCAACTTATTTTTAGCTATCTAGCTGTATTAAGATTATTAACATTATGAATATGTCTTTAAAAATCTGTCAGGTTAGCTGATGTTGGCTAGCAGGCTAGCATTAGCAATACAGATAACATTTATGAATATGACTTAAAAAGTCTCTCAGAAATCCTGTCAGGCTTATTTTAGCTCACTAGCAGATTATTAACATTATGAATACAACTTTAAAATGAAGAATATGAAAAATATTAACATTAAGAATATGACTTTTAAAAAATCCTCTCAGAAAACCTGTCAGGTTAGCTTATTTTGGCTAGCTAGCAGAGTTAGCAATGTTTTTGTTTTGTTTTTTTTCATTTATGAATATCCTCTCAAATTGTCTCAGAAATCCTGTCAAGTTAACTTATTTTAGCCAGCTAGCTAAAAGTTGTACCTTTTAAGACTTAAAAAAATCCTGTTGGAAATCCTGTCAGGTTAGCTAACTGGCCAGCAATATATCCTGTCAGGTTAGTTCATTTTTGCTAGCTAGCTATGGTTAGCAATAAGTATATGTAACATTTATGAAAATCCTCTCAATTCTGATCAGAAATCCTGTCATGTTTTCTTATTTTAGCTAGCTAGGCAAAGGTTATAGGTTATACTTTCCTCTTGGAAATCCTGTCAGGTTAGCTCACATATGGTAGCTGGCCAGAGTTACCAATGAATATTATTAACAACTATGACTTAAAAACCTGTTAGCTATAAGGCTTGTGTTAGCAGTGAAGATGGGTTAAAGTTAGCATTGAAGATTGTTAATACATTTATAAACATGACTTTAAAGATCATTTATGAAATCCTGTCAGGTTAGGTTGTGCTACATAGCCAGCTATCAAAGTAAAATAAAAAAGCATATGTATGAATGCCAAATACTTTTTCTCCCTATTTGGAATATTTCTGTATTCCTTCTGGGGACTACAATCTGCTGACAGAGGTCACTGATCTCAAGATTCTTCAGAATTTTTATGAATGAAAGAAGTTTGTTTTTTTGAATGAATGAGTGCCTCTCTAGCATCTCTCAGTGATTAATTAGAATCTGGGTACTCCAGTCTGGATTGCCCTTTTGAGAAAAGTGTCAACAGTGTGAAATACGATGCAAGAGGTTCGCATTGCAGCTTTCTAATAGTATTACTCAATAGTGTTCAGTGCGGCTGGGTCTGTAGTCCAGGATTCTGCCAAATAAAAGCACCGTCTATGTCATGTTTAAGTCTGTACCTGTCAGATTATAGATGAACCAGACTGTATGTCTGTGGCATGTGGGCACAGCTGCGCTTTGCTCATGTTGTAATGTAATTAGTGTAAACTCGTCTGTCTTAATTCTACAGCAATACTATAGACTGAGACTAAAACAGAACCGTGTGGAGAGTAAAACTGAAACGCACATGCCAAATAGTGTCTCTTAGTCAGCCATTCATCCAGGAGGATGCACAGGCATGTACAAGCAACAATAAGCAACAAGACGTGTGTACACCATGTTAGTTTTCACAAACTAGTTGAGTATTCAGGAACAGTGGGAAGCACAGGACACAGATATGTTTTCAGGTATGTAAGCATTTAGTGGCTGTTCCAATAAACTGAAGTGCATCATTAGCGCCGTTCCTGCACTTTTCATTCACTTAATGATCAATTCCAGAAGTGTTCTTGCCTCTGTGAGGGCTGTCTATGTGGTCTTATGAGGGAAGACAGCCAGTCATGGATAGATAGCCATCCAAGTTTGCTGTTTTTACACCTAAACCATAGTGCAATTAAACCCAGTCACAGTGGTTAGCTTTGGACTAGAGTATTAAATGTTTACAAGGCAGAGTGTTTCAGCACAAATCGTTCGCACATACTTATATAATTACTGTTGGGAAGCAAATAGCAAAATGGGTCGAGTTTAAGAATTAAGTAGAAGTAGTACTCATAATATTGCAGTGGGCTTTAATGTCCAAACCAAATTCAACGCAGCTTTGAATGTCCGTCACACTGGCCTTTACTTGGGAGAAACAGTTAGGGATGGACATAGTCAAACAATATGACATGCTTAAAAGAATATTTCAGCCAAAAATTAAAATGACCCAAATTTGCATTGATCAGCTAATGCTTATTTGGCGTCTGAAGTTTGCTTTAGTTTTGCACAGAATCATTGAGGCTAATGTTCTTGATAAGTAAGAGAAGCTACCAGTAGCTACCAGTTTAGTATCGTACACACTGCCTCCATCCAGGCTTGTTCAGGATCTCAGACAGACTATCTCATGTGGATTCTAACACTGTTTGACACAGTTATGTATAAAAATAATTCGTGTTAACATTTACGTTATAGCAGCTATAAATACTGGTTCTCAAATCAGCCTCTATTTTCTCTCTTTTAAAGCTAATATGACAAAAGTTTGGCATTTTACCAAGAAACCCAAAATCGTAAACTTATCTTTCCCGAAGACTTCCCCATGGAGGAAAACTTACTGACCGTTACAAAGCTCTGACACTGGAGACTCCTTCCATAAATGGTAAACATCTCAAGAGTTATGCTTTTCTTTGCTAAATAACACTTTTTTAAATAGGATTATTGGCCTTAGATTTTACTATAGCAACAATAGCATATTAGAATATAGACTCTATGGATGTAGAAAAGTATTAGGTGTGTAGATTCGAGAATTCAACAGCACTGTGATATACGTCTACTTCACGTTTGTTTACATATTCTACTATTTTTGCAAGTGTGTAATGATTTGAGCAGACAATCTGCTCAATGCTAAACTGGTAGCTATAAGCTGCCCTTTCTTGTTAGCCACAATAGCCTTCAGTGCAAAACTTAAAAAGCAAGCTTCAGGCACCAAATATATCCTGGCTGATAGACTGAGCTGGAGGTAAGGGAAATGTTGTGGCATTAATCTTTGGTAAAACTATTCCTTTAACAAATGCAGAAATGCCGTCACCATGAGGGCTCGCACTAAACACACAAACGCACACACACGCTCACTCACACACGCACATACAGAAACTCGCACCCACAGACCCGCTCAAGCACAAACTGGCATGAAGATTACCCCATATGCATGCGTGCATGCCTGCTGCCGTGCGGTCCACGTGCTGCCCACATTGTGAATAGAAATTAAGTGCATGAAGGGGAATCGAATGTTAATTGTGCCAGCACGTGTCTTTTTTTTTTTTGGTGTTTATCCTACCAACTATCAAATGATTTATCTTTATATTTCCTTTGGTGTTCATATTTTCAAATGTATTTATTTTTATCAAAAAAAGCTTGTGAATACATAAATGTGTCCAAAAATGAATGTAGCGTGTATAAGCATGAGAGGATGTTTTTATACCGGGGATGTTTCTAATTTTTATTTTTAATCATTATGATGGTTTCTAATCAGAACAGTGGTGGATTATTGCAGCATTGCTTCCTATTAAAATATGATCACTCAGTCAGGCCCTGTGGATTTATTTCCTTGTAGAAAGATGAGCACGCACACACTCAGCCAGCAACAGCCATCATGTTTTAAAGATGCAGTTTGTAATATTTTACTTGTCCCGTTTTAAAAATAACATTGGAAACTGTGATTCACAAATGTTGCTTTTTCTTTTTGTGTACTTGTTTACTTTTACTGTACTTTTCAGGCCTGGAAATTGCCCATAAGCTGGAACTGAACTACTTAAGGCCAACTGTATGGGACAGAGGGGTCAGTGTTTTCATTGGAGTGGTAATTCACCTTGCAGGCAGCAGAGGGCTCTACAAATGACAAACAGCTTCTTTAAATTTATATTTTACATAATTTATGTTCACATTATAGACTTCTTAAAAATAGTATATTTTTTATGCACCCAAGGCACAGAGTTCCAAGACATTAGTGTAATCAGGGTACAAACCCTCTAATTTCTGTCTTTACATATTCTCTCTAATGAAATTTTCTTTAGTATTATTTGATAATTATGGGACTATCACGATACTATTACAATAATTATAATTACAGAATAATCGTACAATATGATTCTACCATGAGGCCCACTCAATTCACTTATTATTGTGTGTAGAGAATATTGGCTAATCTTAATGTGTAGTGTGTGCAGAATGAATAAGTAATTTATTTTAATTATATTTATTACATATTCTTATAATTATTTGACTGGTCATTTTAATTGAATGAGTTCAATCCAAACCGCACTAACACCTTGGACCTATTGTGTTCTGTAATTGACTAGTTCAATAATAAAAGGCTCTAAGGCATTTGAGATCACTGCTTCTAGGAGTTGAATGGGTCTCCAAAATCTCAAGTCCAGATTTAATGCTAATTATCAATATTTTTAAAGTAACTAGTTTAACATACTAGTTTCTATGGCATCAGAGAAATCCATGAAATGGAAAAGTCATAGAAAGTCATATAAAGGAGAACACTGTCAAAAATCAGGAGGAAAGAAAACATTGAAATTTATTTATGCTCTTTGCAAAAAAAAAACTGAACTAAAGCCAATTTCCAACATGTGGAAGAAAAGACATGTGGTCCAGGAAGTCATGACTTATCTCTTCCATGAGTTTATGATTGAAACAGACAAAAGACAAAAGCAAGTCTCCATTTGCACTGATTAATTAAATATGATGGAGATGTGGTTCTTGAGGAATGATCTCACTTCTCAACAGCTAGAGCCTCAACACAGACTGAGCAAAGGCAAGAGCACTTATTGTATTTGTGTAGTCTTAAAGCGCCACTGCGTTATCTGGCTTTTATATATTATCATGTGAATAAATGAATTCACAAATTAAGTGCAATATCACTATGTGATCTGTACACACAAACTGGATTATACTAAACGTAATTAAATGCATATTTTAGGTATATGCATGCCATGCCAGGCACAAGTGTACAGTATACTGTATAGTGCTTGTGTTTATTGGGTTTCAGTGCCTCCTAGCGGACACATGAAGGAGTGCAGTACAGATTTCTAAAGAAACAAAGCTGGAGACTGTAAAACTCCAATGATAAACTTATAACAGCTTCATTTCCCACGTGGCCCTTAAACACAACAGTTTTATTAAAGTTGTGTTCTGTGGGTTTCATAAGACTCAAAGCAATCTCGCTTTCAGAGACCAGCCCATAAACACAGACTCCTCCAGCTGAGCCCCGGTTCCTCATCCAGCCTGTATTGAATGCCTTTGTATCATCCTACAGTAACCTAAATGAAAAGCACCAAGACACTGAGGTTTATTGTTTTACAGTAAAAAATGAAAACAAAAAACAAGATTTTATTAAAGAAGCATAAAAAATAAAACTCTTGATACATTTCTTATAACCGTCAAGTCAGTTCAAATTATAACGTGTATACAATTGTTCCGACTCGCGGCTAAAAGGTCCATAAACTTTCAAATAAAATATATTTCAATTTTAAATTTTCTTCAATAATTTTCTCATTTTGTTATAAATTGCCTATATGTTTTACACAGGAAAACAGAAATATGGAAAATAAAGATAAATTTGCAGTAATAAAAGGGTCACATTATAATCTGGGATATTTAGGTTAAGGTAAGCAAATAAATTGTAAAAATAAAATGTGTAAAAAGTTTTTGTCCTTTTTTCTTATTAACCTTTAGAAAATTATTAGCTAACGCCTGATGGCTTCAAGACATGCAGAGAGTTAACTTACAAATAATGATAATGTTTTAAAAACTACTAAACTTATCAGTTTTGTACGGCTGGAAAAAAATCCCAATGATTGTATTTCAGGGTATTTACAGTCAGGCCTAAAACCTTGTTACTGAAACAACTTTTGGTTCTGCATATAAAAGAATTAAAGCAAAAAAAAAAAAAAAAAAACACTAGAAAGGAGAGCAGAGTTACAGGGCTAAGTGATCTATGGGAGCGTGGCAGCTTGGTGCCAGTCCGATGCCCGAGATCAGATCTCCCCTTCGAGCTTTCCTCAGTAAACCCTGTTTAGAAACCTTAGGGAGACAGGATGGGGGTAAGAAGGGGTTACACACTAACTAATCTCCATCTCGAGTCTGTGCCAGCTGTGTCCAGGTTCGGAGTGACGGAGTGACTGAGGAGTCTGGTCCTCACTAGGCTGAGAAACACCTGGAGCTTCAGACGACACACACTCGGAGGGACGTTTACAGCACGCTACTGACATGGAGCAAATTCTGTACCTTTAAACCAGTTCTGCTACTGTACATTTCCAGAAGAAAACCCCTTTTGAGTGTAGTTTCCAAAATATCTTAAAACTAACCTTACTAAGATCTAACCTCAGTCTGACGAGATTCCTCTCAAAGTCATCACAGCAGGCTCATACTCTGGACAAATACTTAAAAAAATTTCTCTTCCTCGTTTCATTTCTGTAACATTCTGCAATCAACAGCAAGGAAAAATGACTTAAAATGTTTAAAATAAGACCACAAGAGCGGGTGGATCCCTGTTACGAACACAGAATCATCTTCTCTACAACTAGGGCAGGAGCTTCAGAAACAGACTGAACATCAGTAGTGATCTGCACCACCAAGGCACCAAATGCTCTCAACTCTGAACTGAAAGTGAACTGGCACTACTGAGTCACTTAACATTCCGTATCTGTGTACCCGTGGATGAAGCCAAAAAAAAAAAAAAAAAAACACTCTTCAAGAGGGACACAGGAGAAATTATGGACCATTTTTGAGGCTTGATTTCATAAATGCCTGATTACTGAAACTAAATGGACAACACAGATAAAACCATGTAAACCAGAACTATAAAAATCTCATCTCTGACCTTAACCTCAGCGCCATTTCAAAGCCACTGCGTCTAAGCGTCGGTTCTAAGCTCTGGACTGCGACCCTACATCTAAACCTCGTCTGCGGCTCTCGGACATGTAGCACAGAGTGAATGGAAGCCCTGGGTGAACATAGCTGCCAGGTTCTGATTGGTTCTCAATCCTGGTTATTGTAACTGAAGGAGACCTGAATTATCACAGGAAGCCCTTTTAGACTGTACGGTGTCGTCATGGCTTGTCGCGAAAAAAAAAATATTTAACCTATTCACTGGGCTACTGGCGCAAGCTTCATCCGACCAAAGCACAAAAACAGCAAGAGGCAAAACATGGAAATGGGTCTGGGCGCTAGTGTGGATTACAGCAAAGAGCCTTCACCCTCAAATTAAGAGCAAGGCCTTGTGGGAAGGGCGGAAGACCGACGTTTCTCCAGGCTGGCCAGAGACCGAAAGAACATTGCAATGTGTCGCAGTGCACAAAGTGGGATGGATTTACAACAGTCCACTAAATTTCAAAAATAATAAAAATCCCCACTCTTCACCTTTTTCTCCTCCAAAACACACACACACACACACACATACCCCCACAGTAAGAAGAAACATTCTTGCAAAGTTACAACATCCTATCTATGCTAGTATTCAGTAATTCAGAACAATGTGATGTTGGAGAGAACATTTCTGTCCTGTTCCAACAACCAGACAGCAAACTTTAAAAGAATCTCTAAAAGAACAATAAAAGTGTAACAGATAAAGTCGTCTGTGGAGTGAAAGGCGACGCCGCCGTATCTGTGGTGCTGTAGTGGATCCCGCTGGGACAGGGAACGAAACTGGAATGAACAAACCTGAACTTATTTGATCAAAGCAGTAAATACGAAAGTGTGTGTCTGATAATGAAGTGTATATGACATGTCCACCCTGGGTAAAGTCCTCAGGAACAGTGCGTGTTCTAGTTCGAGGGTCTAATAGTGCCCTCTTCTGGACTGGAGTATGAGTGTTTTAGGATTGCAAGACAAAGACAGGCGGAACACCGACCTCTTAGCATTGTAATGATATTTCTTATGCAACGTTAACTATTCTATCTACCTACATAATATTGAACATTAACCATTATGCTGGATATCAACTCTTAACTTGAATAAATATTAAGTGTTTCATTCTTCATCGATAATAATAAAAAAACAAATAATTCTGTACTATTTTGGTCTGACGAGTGTGCAGGCGCCGCAGTTTTTTTTTTCCTCGTGAAAACGCAAAAACGTGCGGGATTAAAAACAGACTGCATTCCCGCCCCTCTCAAAGTTCTCAAAATGAACCCTTAGAAAAAAGTGCAGACCTATGCAGCTTAAATCGAAAAATATCTGCAAGTAGAAAAAAGTCTCAAGCAAAAAAATAACCTGCTCAGAAGCAAGAATGAAGGGGAAGGGGGAATGTATAATACATGGACAGACTCATCGGCGGTAGATCAAATTAATGCCTAAAGATAAGACACTGGTTTCCTCCTCGTCCATCTCAAAGGAAAAATAAAGTACACTGCTGACCTGCTGATTCCACAGCCTGGGATAAGTACGCGAGTCTGTTATAATATTGACATTATCATCATAGTTATTATTATTAATAATAATAAATCAACATCAGAATAGTGTCATATTTAATATAGTAATTATCATCAATCCTATGTAGGCAGGTACACATCTTTCTCTCTCCTTATAGTTTACTGTAGACTTTCTAAATAGTGGGGTTGTTCTTCAGGGCTTGGGATAACAGCACCCCGGTGACCATGTGCCATTAAGAGAAAATGCGAATGCACTGCGTGGCTGGGGTGTGGCACACAGGGCACTCGGGCTCCTGCGACTGGCAGATTTGCCCAGCGCAGTCCATGCAGAACAGATTGTGGCCGCAGGGAACGAGAGCTGCTGTGACCTCGCTCTCAAAACAGACGAAGCAGTCCCTGTTGCCACCGCCTGGCACCATGCTGCCCAGGGTGCCAGCCTTCAAGCGGCCCAGCATGCTGGATCCGGTGCCCACGCTGCCGCCGCCCTCGGAGTCGGTAGGCGAGCCGCCAGGCAGCGAGGAGGCAGAGCAGGATGAGTAGCCCGTGGTGCTGCCACCGCTGCTGCTGCTGCTGCCTCCTGAGAACGACGAGCCCGTGTGAAGCCAGGAGAGTGCACTGAGAGGGTCGCTCTGTGCCCGCCGTGCCAGCGGGTGCTCCAGCGCCGAGCCGTCGCCAGGCAGTGTGGGCGAGAGGCGTGGTGTGACCGTGCCCCCGCTGAGGCCGCTACTGTTGCGCCGGAGAGGCTGTGCCTGCTTGTTACCGTTAGCCAGTGGTGCCCAGATGTTGCTGCTGCCGAATTCAAAGCCAAGCTCATCAGAGGCGGGTGCCATGCCAGGCGCAGGGTCGTTGCTAAAGGTGAAGGTGCCTCCACCACTGCCCGTGCTAAATGGACTGGTAGGACTGGCACTGTCTGTGGGCCGGCGGCTGCTTGGGTAGGGCTCTGAACTCAGACCACCGTTGTGATAGGATGCCGTGGAGAGCTTGCGGCCTGAGTGGTGGATGGAGAGAGGGAGAGGAGGAGGTGGTGGAGGAGGAGGCGGGGGTGCTGTGTGGTGACCAGAGCTGCCTCCGCGTCCCCACAGCGTGCCCCCGAGCCCCAGCGAGCCAAGGCTTTCGAGGCTGACGTCGGTGCCATTGGTGTGAAAGTCGTTGTGGCCCTGCAGGTCAACGAAGGCGCCTGTGCGCAGTGTGATGTGCGTCTCGATCTCCTCACGCGCCCGGTCGACATTCTCCGGCATGCCCGTCACCTCAAACACAGGATCCTTCTCTCGGCTCGGTGTCACGATGTATGTGTGAGTCTGCTGCTGGATGCGTTTGATCGTGGCCCCTTTAGGCCCCACCACCAGGCCCACCACGCGGTAGGGCACACGCACCTGGATGGTAGTCTGGCCTGGAAGGTGTGGCGGCCCAGGCAGAGAGCCTCCACTCCCCCCGGCTTTGCAGCGAGACGCACGAATCATGGAGAAGTGATCAGCTGCAGAGATGATCTCACGCTTGGCCATTTCTACATCCTCACGGCGGCCCGTCACTATAAACACAGGGTCCTCTCCTCTCACCGGGGTCTTGATGTAAGTATTGGTCTTTGCTCGCAGAGCTTTGATCTTACAACCTGCAATCAAAAACATATGGCAGCAGTTAAAACTTAAGGAAATCATGGAACAAATATCTGAACACCATTATGCTTTTAATTAGTGTTTGCCTTTATCTTGATCATGTTTATTCCACTAACAGTAGATTCTACTTATTTAATTCCAGTATGATTACAGCAATGGTAGTTCTGTGCACTGCATATACCGACTTTATAACATTCAGAAAAGCAAACTAAAAATAAAAAACATGCTTTTAAGAACTATTGAGTAAACACATTAAGCCTTGTGTTCTGTTCACGATTTATTAATGTTGGCATAGGGCGTGTTTTTAGATTAGATTTTATATCAAAAGTAACAAACGAGTATTGTAAAAAGCAATTTGTCTTCTCTTCATCTCAGTGATGATCAATACAAACAGCACAGATGGTGTATGCACAGCTGAGAGTGTAAATTATAGTGGGAACATAACAGCTATTAAACTTTTTGTGTAGGTTTTTTTTTATTATTATTATTTTTTGAAAATGATCCATCCTATTCATAAGTGCCACAGCTCTTAAAATGGGGTCTGTGATGTACATCCAAGCAGGCTGCAATTCTGTTATTTACTATATTATTTATTATAATTAGACACTATCATTTAATGACATTATTAATAGTAGTGACAGATCACAATCACCAATCCCTATTGTTATAATCATAGTTATTACAGTTCTTAGTCTAATTATATAGTCACATGAATGAAAGCAGTTAAATACATCAGTCACACCAAAGTGTTTCCCCTACAGAAACGTGTTAATTTCCTAATCTAATCTAATCTAAACAACTTAGACATAAATAATGTTGATTTGAATGCAAGTGTATTTCCAAGGGTGCTGTTTATCTGATGCTTCTGGTACACAATACGAGAAAATTAGAAAGTTCAGGACTAAAAAAATGAATACAGGATTATCATCCCGAGATGATAAATCATTAGGGCTGCAAAAAGTTTGTGAACCCCTAGAAAAGAGAAACCAGTCCGATGCTCACATGTTCATTAGCAGCTCTTCTGAGGTACGCGGTGTACTGTTTCTTTAAATATGGCTGCCTTCCCTCGCGCAGCCAATCGCGTGCGCGCGCTGTGATGTCATCGTCCGAGGCAGAAAGCATGGCACTTTCAAACAAAGAGAACAAAGCGATAAAGCGCCGCGAGCACGCACGTGCCGCAACCGCGCTCTCGGTTCTGCACTGCTACTGAGCGTAACGTAAATATAATACATGTAAACAAGTCTAATGATTTAGTGCAACAACACGGCGGTGGAATCGGATTCAGTGCAGCGCACAGACATGTAAAATAGCGCCCTGACCGACTGGCCCTGTTTTAGCATAACAGCAGCTGTTTCTATTGAGAAATAACACCATAAACATAAAGTTATAAATGTCACCGGTGATAAAAGGGGTTGCAGGAAGGGTTTGGCACGTGGCCTTGACCGAGTGTGCAGTAAAAGAGTGTCGATCGATGTGTTTCTTTTGTTTAGGTGGAGGGACAGACTGCTTAGACATGTGCAGACTGTGCCGCTTTGTCTGACCCCCGAGTCTCCCCTCCCCCTCCCCCCGACCCTCCATCTGCCCCAAGAACACGGGAGCATGCAATACAATCACCTCACGAAATACACGTCTGAAACACACACAAAAAAACAACAATATCAGCTCTAAAGCACCGCCATCGCGGTGTGCCATGCATGACAGCTGGACTTCCATCATAACCAACTTCTCCAGAAGGGACAAAGAGAGCTGCATGTGAATGATCAGGGCAATCACAAAGGCTGGAAATGGAAATTTAACCCACCTTGCCTCCCTACAATCTCAGCGACATGTTCCGAGCTGGGCACAGGCACACACTCGGTCATGTTGACGCTCCTCTTGCGGTTGCACAGCGCGGCGCTCTGGTCTCCCAGCACGGGGTGTGTGTGCGGGGCCATGTGGTAGCCGCCCGTGCCGTAGTACTCCGGAGACGGAGAGCAGGAGGAGGGCGAGCCGCGGGAGCCGCCCGAATGGTCGAGCAGCGGCAGGTCCACGTAGCCGCCTCCTCCAACTCCTCCTCCTCCGCCGCTGCCGTTGCAGTTCTCGGACACGGTTCCTGTCGTGGTCCCGTCCAGGGAGTCCACTTTGTCCAGTGCCATGAGCGAGAACTGATCGATGGCGAAGCGCAGCGCTTCCTGGTGCTCCTCGTCGCGGGACTCCGGTTCCGGTTCTCCGGGCAGCGCGACGCCGGTCTGCTGCGCGCTCACTACCGCGTCGTGGTCCATGATCTCTGGGTGGAACAGGGGGCTAGGCATGCTGCCCGCGGATGAGCATTAGACGGGACGAGAAACGGCTTTCTGCGCGGAAAAAAAAACAAACAACGCCATAAATAAACATTTTTAAAACTATAATAATAAAAACACACCGACTGAATTCACCATCCTGCTCCAAAACGTCCCAAAGCAATGTCTACTTCATGCTGCGAGACTAAAAAAGTCCCTCCTGCTTTGTCCTTATTGTTTCTTTCTCTTCTCCACCAGTGGTTAGCTAAGTAGCTTAGCATCAGCTACATCACCGCCGCTTCAATAGCTAGCATGAGTTGGTAACTTACATGTGAGAACAAATCTGATATTATTGCCGGTGTTAATTCTTAAACACGCTCATGACATTTACAGACATGACCAGGTTTCTTCTATAACCGCGGAATGACAAACGCGCCAGAATAAACACAACAGAAAAGGACGCTGCATTTTGTTGTTAGCAAACTAGCTTTAGCCGGCTAGCACAGAGGGGGTAAGTCACGTTGTCGCCGCCTTTGTTTGTGGGTAACAGTCTAAGCAGCAGGCATGCACCGCGCCGAGCAAAGTTCACCCATCAAATCATTAAAACAAATGAATGCAAGTGAAGAGCGCGCGTTTCATTTACCTGTTTGGCTCCCGCTCCTTTATTTTGATTCTGGAGAAGGAATACTGAAGTCCTGGCTACAACGCTTAGCCGAGTTTGCTAATTTGGGGGGCGTTTGGAGAAAATATCTGTTTAAAAAAAAACATTCAACGCACACGCGAGAGTGAACACACAAGAAAAAACGCAAAGATCTCTACTTTCCCATGACTCGAGCTATGCGTTGGCGTGATTCTTCACATTTCCATAAGCGTATAAATCCCAAAAAACACACACACACACACAAGAGGAGCAGCGTCTCGTCTCTCCCGCTGCCTGGAGTCCGCCGCCTTTGTCTAGCCAGGCGCACGCGACGCCGCTCTCTGCCTGCCAGTCTCTCGCGCACAAGGCGCTGACGTCACCCGCGACACAACAATGGAGTTCAAAGGCCACGCAGTAGGCGCCCACATCAGCGACGCGAGTGCGCATGTGCGTCCCGGCTACACCCGGTCATGGTCAAACCGCGAGCGTTATCATCATTACCGCGTGAATTAGATTCGTTTTCTTTTAAAAGTCTCTTGTTCAACTCATAAACAACTCGAAGAGATGCATCATTAGTTGTGCTGAAAATCTTAATCTTCACTCAGGTAAATGCATGGCTTAACGTTAAATGTTGACACGATTTCAAGTTCATCCAGAAAGTCAGTGTAGCCTTGTGAGTAGGGCTGCTCGATATAAGCACATAATATCGACATCGTGAAAAACTAAGACACAATACGCCTTTCTGAGATGATATAGAAGTCTTTTCATTCATTTAAAAAAAAAAATGATTTTTAAAGCCTATTACCAACTAACTGGAAGCAGCTGATTTAATGTTAAAATTCTGTACTTAATCTTAAAAAAAAATTTTTTTTTAAATCCCCGTCCTCAAATGTGGATGTCTATTTGTGACCCTAATTTGTGGGCCTTCCCCAAAGTGTTGCCACAAAGTTGGAGGCATATGATTGTATAGGATGTCTTTGTGTGCTGTAGCATTATGATTTCCAATATCGTACAAGCAAGACTGCCGTTATTCTGAGTATCAGCACCACTGTGATTCAGCCACAGGTAATCAAGTAACTGACTTTCCGTACACAATATCGAGTAACTGACATTACAGACACAATATAGAGTAACTGACGTCCCAGACACAATATCGAGTAATTGACATTTCACTCACAATATCAAGTAACTGACATTATAGATAAAATATCAAGTAACCTACATTATAGACACAACATTGAGTAACTGACATTCCGGACACAATATCGAGTAACCGACATTTTGTACACAATATCGAGTAACAGACATCTCGGGCACAACAATCGAGTAACAGACATCTCGGATATAATAGCGAGTGACATTGGGGGCACGATACTGAGTAACTGACATTATAGACACAATATGGCCAAATATTGTACAAGTAAATAAAGATTTGATTCAATTCTAATCTCATATGAGGACAGTTGGCTAAATTGCTTATGAAACGTCGTCCTATTTTAATATGTTGTTCAGTTTCCATAGGTATCAGGTGGGAATAAACAGAAGTACTGGAAAAAATTACAGGACATACAACATCGTACTTTGGATCTCAAGACATTCCGCTCTCTGTGCAAAGACAACCTATATCAAAACAATTTTAAGAGCCAAGAGCATAACACCTTCGCTCCAATATTGTTGCACATTAATTCATCTTCCATTCATGTTTTGCATTTCCAGAAGCTTTCAATATTAACAAGAGACATTTCTGTCTAAAACCAATCACAGACCACAGTTATTTGATCAAAAATTCATTTTATTACTCAAACGTACAAAATTAAGCCCATATCAAAGAAATCGTTTTAAGCACCCAAGACTGCATAAAGTTGATTTCATTTATTAAATGTGAAACCCCAATCAGACAAAATAACTAGCTTTATAAAATACAAAATCTAAATTAATTTAGCTTTGACAGCACTCAACAGCTTATATGTAAAATAACTGTATTCCAAAGAAAATTTAAAAACACACACAATGTATACATATAAAATGTGAAGAAGGGGGTCACTGATTATATCTAACAAAACACTCCCTCCTTGGGTTGTTCCATTAGTCAGATTTCCAGCTGAAAACTTGGACGAGGAGAATTAATCATCATTTATAACTTCACAGATTTGGTCAACAAAGCAGTACCCATTTTCAACATTTTGTCTCTTTTGCCTTTTTTGGCTAAGCAGCATTCTGTTTAGCATAGTAATATTTCATTTTCTGCTTGTCTAACAATGATTAAACATGTCTGTTATTCTAAATCAACTCACCACATTTGCCCTTAGCTTTTGGCAATGCTAAAGTCATAGCTTTTTGTACGAACATAAGAGGAACGGTTTCTTAATTTGTGGTTTACCATAACCTATGCCCCCCAAAAAAGCACTGTATTTGAGTAAAACAAGTGACCTATTGAATGAGCAGCACCAAATAAAAACGTTTTTTTTTTAGTTTACACACTTTCTTTCCACAGCAATATTCAAATGTCCACCAACAACCTGTTCGACATTTAGCCCCAATTTTAGAAAATAAAAAGCCTGATAATTGAGAAGAAATGATGTCAACTGGAAAGCAATGCCTTTAAATTGTGTTAAGAACCATTTTTTAGGTCATAATCAGAAAAGCAGAGAGGACTGTACACCAAAAATGATCTTAGAAATTACACATCTTCCTGGTAGTAACTGTAAGTGCAGTATGTACAAGAACTGCCATATTAACAGCCTTGATGTGTCACCTGGAGCCCTTTGTTCCTGATTTATTTTAGAGTTTTAATACATCACTGTCTGGCCATTGGGTTACTAAGAGCTCTGCATTTTAAGGGGAATATGTTCCTAACACTAAGTGTTTAAGAAAATTTAAAGCAACCATTTCTTATATTACTGTAGTTATTGTATATTACTGTATAGTGTATGACTGTTAGCCCTTAAAAATCACAGATGAGAAGAATGACAAATCTGCTGATTTGTAAAACGGAAAAGAAAAGCACCAATAATGATAAGATTAGTTCTAGTGATGTCAACCTATTTCAGAGTTAATTGATAGGAAGTGATTATATTTGTATGCCTGTATTTTATGTTACATCCTAACTGTTATAACCGTTTATAACTCCCTTGATGAGCATAATCGTACTGTTAGCTTGACAATACACTAGATCAGAACCTAGGGTTGCATAAACTTCCTGTCTAGCATAGTATATTAAAAAGCTCTTGTGATGTGATGTGTTGCGGATAGCACTTTATGCACACTCTGTGCGTGTGTAAGAACAAAGAACATCTCATATGTAGTTGGAGTACAGCAAGACATCAGCTTACTCAGATTTAAAACAAACCAAAATGTTTTTAAAAAATTACAAAGGTGAAAAAGTTCCTAGAAACTGCCTGCATAAAACACAAAGTTTCACAGTTCAATTGGAGGGTCACTGCATAAAGTAGCAAAAGAGTTACTTTTCCATCAAGAGACAGCATGAGCTTTCATGTCCTGGTAAATATCCTGTAGGTCAGCGCAGGAGAAGAATACTGCAATCTAGGATTACACAGAGAGAGAGATTATATTAGAAACTGAAATCACCCATGAAAAATGAAATCAACACACAAGTTACCTGATGGTCCTGAATATAAAAAGTCAATATGACTGATCATGAAATCAGGTGTTTAGAACTACAGAACAGAAATATACAACATACAGGACAGTACACACCAGACTTGTTCAAATGGTTTCACCTATAAGACCCACCTGACCGGCAATGGAGAGCAATCACTGTCCAATTATTTGTAAAGTGTTAGATTTAACACTTCACTATAAGCTTATTTAAACTTTTTTTCGTTAAAATTTTCTGCCTTGGTCAAATAGTGTGATTTCTGACCACTTTTGATGAACACATAACATTCTCCATTCACCTGTGAGGGCTCCGTATCAGTGCATCTTTCAAGCACAGGGACCGTATCAGTGCATCTTTCAAGCACAGGGACCGTATCAGTGCATCTTTCAAGCACAGGGACCGTATCAGTGCATCTTTCAAGGACAGTGAGCGCCGGCCAAAACATTACTAATGCGAGATGGGAAAGGAGGCGGGGCCTCCAGAGAGTGTCAGTTAATATTGGAGTGTTCTAAACACCTGAGCAAATGTCAACTGGCTCATCTACTGTTTTCATTATGGAAAAAGACTTTATGCATATTTTGGAGCACATTCCAGCACACTCTAATGTTAAAATACGTAGCTCCCTAAAATCCGCAGGAATTTAAAACAGAAAAAAATAATTTCATAAGTCCATAATTTACTTCCTGTATAAATTTTCAGCAAATATAATGGTATAATGTAGCTAGCCACTTAGGTAGTTGTGGAGAACCCAAGCTATTATGTACAGCTGTAATGCTAACTAGTTATCATCATAACATACTGTTGCTAACATCTAAAGAACTTACTACTCAGTTTGAATACTAAAACCTATGTTACCATAAATATAGTAGAGTGAGTATAATAGAGTGACTATGGAGTAAATGTGGGATTTAAAATACAAAACTCACTTCCTGCAAGTCTTTTAGGTAGAGATATATTAGTTCCGATTGCATTATCACATCCCGTCTAGTCACACACTTTAAGGTAAAATTTTTTTAATGTATCCACAGCCTCAATCAGATCTGAAAATACAGCATCCGCAGAGAGTCAGTGCTCTGCATAGCCCCCATGTGACTCCACTGGAAATGACTGACTACTGTCTGTCGTTTGTCAGAAGCACTGAAAAGGCAGGATTTGTATATTCATCAGTAGGTGCGCAACCTACTGACATTAAACAATAAGGCACTGCTATCGGAGAACTGGTCTGTGCTTTCTTACTGTGGCTATACTGTCTCCATTTCACCGCTGCCGTTGGTCTCCTCCTTCACCGGCTTCGTATCACCAGTGGTCTCTTCTACTTGAGCCAGCATGTCAGCCATGAGAGCGTCCTCCAGCCTCTTCCTCACGTTGTACACCAGGTCCTCCTGTTTCCTGGAACAGAAACGGGGTGTTATAACAACTCAGAAAACCAAAATAGCAGAGAACACCAATGCTCCTACATGTACAAAACTAATTCACATAATCACGATATACTTTTAGTATCAAACCCACTAACAGTTTTATTTTGTACGAGTGTACCTGATGTCCTCATCAGTCACCATAAAGGCCTTGCAGAGGGGCTGCGTGCTGTTGAGCCAGACTCCGGGGTTTTTCTCCACAGCAGCAGATAGCTGGCCTGTGATGGGGGCGCTGCTGGTGTGCAGGGCACTGGCGATGGCAGACAGGAGCGTTTTATCCGAGTAGCCTGGGCCGACCCCTGCAGTGGAGGACACTTTCAGACATTACACAATTTAAAACCCAAACAGGCCACTTGTTTGCAGTCATTAAAAGCCATTTAAATTGCATTACACAGATGCTGTTTACCATTTTACCATCTGGTATGTTTTTATTCAAATGAAATGAGTGTGTGGGCACATTTGGACACCTGCTAAATACTGGGAAAAATATAGCATAATGCTGCATCTTTCAGAAGGCATACAGGTGAGTCAAAGAGATGGGCTGTAGCTAAAGTGATTGTGTTCGCACGCAAATACTATTTGTGTTGGATTAGTTTCAACTGGAGTGGATCTATAATTTAAGTAATTAGTAGTGAAATATGTGATTGTAATTTAAAACAAACCGCCCAAGCCTGTGAGGTTTTGGCATTCTGTATTTTGCCAGACACACACCTCCATTAGCAACAGTTTAAATGAACTCACAGTGATGTAATAGTTAAACCAGGTAATTGCCATGTTACTGCAGACTCTGGCTGTCTAGTGATTGGGGCAAATTACAAACAAACTTTATCTGGTCCAAATCAACCCTTAAACATCTGGTAGAACTAATCCATACGTTTTCCATGCAGTTTCTCACCTTGAAGGCCTTTGGGAAGATCCATACTCTTCATCAACTCCTCAGCTATGTCATACACATTTAGTCCACTTAGCTTCTTCTCCCAGAAGAGCTGTAGAGAGGCAGAAACAGGTCCAAATTTTATGTAAATAAGGCTAAGCCAAAATCTGGCACAGTGATGTGAGGTTAGATTAACTTAGTGTATTAGTAACATGAGACATTGCTTCTTTTCTTTTTATACTGAAGCGACTTCTGATGTACAGCTAGGACTAAGAGCTGTATCGTTACCTGTCTTGGCTGATCAACAGCTTTTTGCGGGTCTGTCTTCACTTTGTTGTTTGGGTGGTTTGTGACTTTTGTAACAGGCTGCTTGAAGATGGACGCTGTCTGTCGCACCGGTAGAGAAGTGTTTAGATCAGGCTTACCCTAAAAAAAGAAACATGAAGGAAAAAACTTTTTTTTAGATGGTTAGTAATTGTAAGTTTATGTATGTAAAAATGGTTTGAGCTCATTTCTAGATTCATAAAATAATCTAACTGCCACTCACAAAGATCTCAGAAGCAGTTTTAGTACTACAAACTAGACGTCAAGCTTTCACTGACAGGGGTGGACAAATCAGTAGCCTGGGCATCTGCGACAAGAAGATTACATGTCCAGGCTTTTTATTCATAGCTGCTCAACAGACGAGTAGGCTCAGTCTAGAGGTCACCAGTGTGTTTTTTTAAAACAGAAAACCAACAAAAGAAAAACCCTTCTCTGCTGTGGTCTTTTTTTTTTTTTTTTTAAATGAATAGCAGAGATATACATAACCCCAAGCTAGTGATTTCTCCACCTCTGATAACTGATGCTGTGAAAGCCTAGCACTTCAGAAGACTTAATAAAACTAAATGCATGAAAGCAATGCTTCTTTAGGAACTACGTTAAAGGAAAGGAGAGAGATATAATACAGAATAAGATCATGGATCAAATAACATTGTCTCAAAGTACCCTTCCCTTATTAGAAAGTGAAAATTTGCTTTTTTTCTAAAATGGCTGTGCATTAATGTAAATACAAATAGTACAAACTGTCACTTTGACATAATTTGTCACTGCTGTATTATGATCCTTTTTAATGTTTGGATTCAGGGCATTTCGTCATACTGTTTAAGATTCTACCTTGTGTTTGCAGTTTCTTCACATTCCCAAGTGTCTTTTTATTTTGAAATGTGTAATGTAGCACTGAAAAGGCTCACTATCTCCTTTTGTTGTGTTACATGCAGAATGACAGGCGAGTGTCTGTAACCTACCCTGTTCTGACTGCTGTGCTCATAGCGTAGGCGTTGTCTGTTCTTGTTCAGTTTACTCATGATCATTTTGCCAGTACGGAAGTCGAACGAGCTCAGGTCCATGGAGTTGCCAAGATAGCGGGCCAGTTGGGGTTTACTCCGAAACTTCTTTCCTGTGGGACTGTGCGTAGAGAGAAAGACAGAGGGGTCACACAATGGATCTCATAATGTAGATGCTACAACTGGAAGATGCAAGCATGACAGAAGATAGAAAAGTAATGACTGTAGTGATATCTGATAGAAATGTAGGAAGATAATAGCAAGTAAATTAGCTTTAAATGAAATTGTGATAATTGTCTAATCAAAACCAAACAAAAATGGAAAAACTGAGCAATCTGAAAGATGAAGCTGTCCTTCTGAGGTCCTTTTAATTCTTCTGCAGTCAGTTTGGACCATTTGTTTGACAATACAGAACATAATGCGCTGGATAAATACTACAATTATCAGGCTGTTATTTTATAACCGAGTTTAATGCAAGTTTAAAATCAGTTCTACAGTCTCTGCTTTGGAGCTCATTTTGCATCTTCTTCCCAGTTTGTTGACACTCTGATGTTGCTACTAAGTAGGTTATATTTATGTCAACTCCCAAACTCCAAAACTAGCTAAACCGGTAGCAAATGCTTACAACTAGTCAGCTAAGTCGCTAAATTAAATTTAAAAAAAGTTCAGTGAGAACAAGATTTAAATGAGAACCGAAACAACTAAGCTCTTAAAACAGCCAGTTTACGGATATCTAAAGGTTAGCTAGCGTTACCAATACTGCTAACAACACTGGGTAGCGTGCCGGCTAGCTAAGTTAGCTAAAAAACCCGTGCACAGTAACAATATTATCAGATAACACAGCGAGCATCACGTAACGTATTTTTACTATTTGAAATTGTCTACATAAATATAACGGTTAGGTATCTATTAATTTTATGGTATTATTGGTAATGCTCCCATCCCAATAGCTAGCAACGTTGTCCAGCTAAGCTAGCTAGCTTTTATCTCCACTGGCTAATCCAGCAACAGTACCTAAAATAATAGACATCGCTTTTCCCCGCGGACAAGCCCGACTTTCTGGTCACTTCTTCCCTTTTCCAACCATTTGGGAGAGCCGAGCACTCCCACCTTTTCCTCTCCATGCTTCCCAGCGGAGTTGGGCTTGCAGAACTGGACCGAAAAGAAATTTGGGATGTGATGATGGTTGAATTGTCCCTTCTTTATTTCACACGCTGCTCTTCTCACCTAATGACCCCCCCCTACCCGCTCCTCACACTGAGCTCCGAACACCCGGAGTCGACTCCTAGTTCACTGAATCGACACCATAGAATTGAACGAAATTCTGGGCCGTAAGTGAGTCGTCTCGTGTGAGTCGATTCTGTGAACGCTGGTTTCTGTTTTGGAACAATACAATGTAATAGATTTGTCTTTTTGAGTTATTCCAGGACCACTAAAATCGCGTGAAATCTTGGAATAATCAAGGAATAAGGCATCAAGCTGACAAGTAAGTCTCTGTTAATCTATTCATTCATCTTCAGTAACTTGTGTTTCCTGGTCAGGGTCCCGGAGGATCCAGAGCCTAATCCGGGATCAGTGAGCACAAGGCAGGAATACACCCAGGATGGGACACAGGTACATCACAGTCCACCATGCAGATACAGACACACATCTGCACACCTGTAAATTTGAGACAATCCACCTACCGGCAAGTTTTGGAAGAAAACAAGAGAACCCTGGAGAAAACCCACATGGACATGAGTAACCTGAGCTCATGATCAAACCAGAGACACTGGAGCTGCGAGACAGCAACTCTACTCACTGTACCACCATACAGTCCAGAATGAATCCATCTTTTAAATCTTTAATACATCAGTAAAATTGATTCCCAGTTCCAAATGTCAGCTGCTGCCATTTTCCAGATGTGATACACATATTCAATTCTATTTAAGATTACAGAATAAACCTATGGAAGTGTCTATAATAATAATAATAATAATAATAATAGTTTTATTTATATTGCACCTTTCCACAGCTCAAAGACACTTTACATTCCATACTAATAGACATAAGAGAACAAAAGAGCAATGATATAAATATTTCAACCGTAAGGAAAAGAGCCAAACTACTGAAGAAATAAATGTTTTAAGTTGTGATTTGAAAGTCAGGATAGCGGTAACAGTTCAGAGGTTCTAGGGGAATGAATTCCAAAGTCTAGGATCGTACAAATCCTAGAAACTACAGGTAGCCAGTGCAGACTATGTAATATGGTTTTAATGTGAGTGGACCTAGAGGAGCAGGTGAGAACTCTATGAATATATTTTGAATATATTGTAATCTGGTTATGGCCTTTAATGGTAGTCCAATAAAAAGGACACTGTACTAGTCCACGATAAACGCATGGACAAGAGTTTCTGCGTCTTTAAGACTGAGACGTGATAGTAACAGGCTGTTTTCATAGCTTTTATGCATCTGTGACATTTAATGTTATTGTTTGTTGTCCACAAAGCAACATCAGCAGAAAAATCTTTTCATTCTGCTATAAAACCACTATAATGTAATATATATTTATATAATCCTCCATTCATCACCTTAAACTTGATAGCACACTGCAGTAAAAGTTTTCTTCTTTATATTTATTGACAAGTGGAGTCAGTAAACCCACATTAGTATGTCATGTATGTCATGTATTAGTAGGCAGTAATACTCCTTTAAGGGTCAAGAGGAGGTTTATGTGGAAGGACTTCAGACAGACACAAAGAATTTGTTCCATAATTGTAAATAATAACCACGGATTGTTTATTCAGGGAAATGACTCTGTAGGAAGAAAAACAATCCATTATGTCCTAAGTTGTTTGGTGTAGTGATTTGTGTTGGGTCAGAATTCATATTTGTATCACAAGAATCGCTTTATTTTACATTTACAACCAAAGTCATTCGAAACAACAAAAGAAACAGGAAGACGGACTGTCCCAAAAAAGAAATCATATATCCATTAGCACTGTTAAACAGAAGAAAGACAGTGATGAGCACATTGCATGCAGCAGAGCTGTGGCCATGAATCTTCAGTTATCTCCGAGTTGGGATGTCTGACCCGATCTTTCACTCAGCACCAGAACTTTGGACCTGCAGACAAATTTGCATCAATGTGTCAGTTTCCATTGAGAACCAAGCGGCTATTCTTTATTACAGTGAAGTGAGGCTCATTTTAGATCATACTGCTGCAGACCATCATTTTAACACTTGTTATGCTATAACTTATTCTTGCTTCTTGAACGACAAAGCAAAAAATGCATTTAAGTTCTAAGCACTGGATGATGTTCGAGCCCTTTTTGCCATGAACAGCTGATTAATGCTTCGTTCAGCACACAACCACGTCGGTGCTTTAGATTCTGAACAAAACCCACACACCCTGGCACATTAAGTCTGTGGGTCTCAAAAGGAAGCTGTGCTGGTGGTAGCAAAACCACATGTCTAAGCTACTGTTTACCTTTACTTTCTTATACCACAGTGCTGCTGAATTCTCCATTCTGATTAGTCAGACGCTGTTGATGAATTTTCTATTACAGCAGCTCTGACAGTAGTTCCAGCTGTAATTCAAATCACCGGTTTACATTAATGCGCTTGTTCTAATGTGACCTTGTTTCTATAGTAACGGCTGACTCACAGGCACTTCCATGGCAGATGCTCCACATAACTTAAGACTAAGGACAAACATTGTTATCTAACTAAGAAAAACAGAGGAGGAGGTGATTAACATTTTTAGAATGAGTCTCCAGTGTCAGCACTTTGAACCAGTCAGAGTTGAGTCTGTTCCTTCTTCACGATGTTGTGTCTTAAGGGTTCTCTGTAACAAGCTGCATTTTGACTTATTAACTTGTGACTTGTATGTAACTATAAATGGATAAAAGTATAACGTCTTGTTCTTTAGTGAGTAAAAAGTATGAGGGATAAAATGCTGTGGTGTAGTGATGTTAATTTTCCTAGAACAGCATGTCCCAAGGCATTTTATCCCTCATACTTTTTACTCACTAAAAAACAAGAAGTTATATTTTTATCAATTTGTAGTTAATTCTCTCTTTCTAATCATTTCTTTTATTATTCCTTACTTTACTTAATTATATTCTGAAGCATGAAATAAATGATTAGAAAGAGTCTAAACTTTGCTGCATTGGCTGCCAGGACAGTACATCAATAGGTGTTTCAGGACCCTGTAGAAGACTAGCTGCTCTGCTGAACACCAGGTGGCAGTATTCTGCACCATGCTGAAAAGCTTTGAGCTGTAAATCCTTTGTCCTTACAGCTCATGCATCAGTATTATGTTATGATACAGCAGAACTGATTCACACCAGCATGTATGGCACAAAATCTTGTGGCTGAGGTCAGGGCTTTGTGCAGGACACTCGAGTTTTTTCACTCCAACCTCAGCAAACCATGTCTTCATGGAGCTCGCTTTGTACACAGAGGCATTGTCATGGTAATGTAACAGGTTTGAGCCTCTTAGTTCCAGTGAAGGGAAATGGACATCCTTTTCAACTGTGTGCTTCCAACTGTGTGGCAACAGTTTGGGGAAGAACCACATATGGGTGTGATGGTCAGGCGCAATCCTTTGGCCATATAGTGTGCATCACAGTTTGGGCAATAGAACAAATGTGAATATGTGCATCTTAGTAAAATAGTTTTGAGTGTAAAAATACTACTAGTTCATCTAAAATGAATGAATGTAATCTTTAACTGTGCACATTTCATTTATATAGAGGTAGGGTAAATAAACATGATGAGCACTAAATCAGCAGTATGGCTTAGACATCACTGTAATTCAGTTATCGCAAGGTGATCCACTGGAAAACATTAGCGCAGCAGTTACAGGGCATCTGAACATATCCCCTCTTTTCTCATCACTAAAATAATTTTTAGATTGTAATTTTTTTTTATATAAAATATGAACATGATGGAACAGTCAACCCCAGTGTTGTTTCTCAAATACATGAGCAATGAGCACACCCCTTAAGCTTTGATGTCTTTTGTGAGACATGTGAGTCTTTTGCTTTTATCCTAAAGCCAGACACGACACTTACCCAGAAGTTCGCACGCATCTAGTCCTTCTTGAACTTGCCGTTGATGTAGGGCACATAGTCCAGGATCAGTCGCCAGTCTGTAAAGTGGACGACTGCAATGCCTCCAACGCCTCCCCATACAGCCAGCGTGGGAACCCTGTGACGCAGTAAAGCACATAAACAAAAGGATAAGTTGGCTGAAAACAAGCAGCTAGTCTAATCAGATGACTTTTGATTTTCAGGACTAAACATACTCCTTCATAAAACAGCAATGATCCATAAATGTGTGGAGTACCTCAGGATTCCATCTTGGGCTCTCCTTTGTTTTCACTGTCTAAACTTCCTCTTGGTTCTATCTGTGCAGTCTAAGCCTCAAATGCAAACATGTCTTCTTTTGCTCGACCAAGATTACGGGAAAGCCATAAGACACTAATATCCAATTTAAAATTTTATTTTAATTTACTGCACTTTTGAGTTGTTTTTAAGGTCTGTAGCCTCCACAGATGCTTTGTCTCATTCAGTTCTGTGGATTCCTAAATAATTTAATTCCTACAGTAGACAATCTCCTCAGATTTTAGTCAAATCAAATTCAAAACCCCAGCAGATGGCAAGAATTCAGATAAAACTTGTATGTATATGACAGATGTTGGAGTGTTTGACATTACTGATCAGACACCGACACTCACAGTAATCTGCCAAGTTACGTGGTTAGCGCTGTTGCCTCGCACCTCCAGGGTTGGGGGTTTGATTCCCACCTCTGCCCTTTGTGTGAAGAGTTTGCATGTTCTCCCTGTGCTTTGGGGGTTTCCTCCCCCAGTCCAAAGACATGTGTTGTAGGCATGATTGGCGTTCCCAAATTGTCTGTAGTGTGTATGAGTGTGTGCGACTGTGCACTGTGATGGATTGGCACCCTGTCCAGGATGTCCCCGGAGATCCTTAGGATAAGCTCAAAGTTATCCCTTAACCCTGTGTATGATAAGCAGTACAGAAAAGGGATGGATGGATGGGTGTCATCCATTTCAGAAGGAAAGCTCACTAGATGACAATCATGCTGTAGTGTTATGATCGGATATTGTGCACATACCTGCAGGAATGTGTATCCATAAATGCTCTACTAACTTTATACTAATTCACAGATTAACATTATAGTAATTCATAGACTTTCATATTAACCTTTATCTGGACAACTGCATTAATCAGTGTGATGTCCTGAACACGTCCTGTGCGCGAGCCCAGGAAACCGATATTAACGCTTAAAATACATAATAGTATTACTTATTACTTGTTAAATTGAGCATGGGTGCTGAAATGAGAGGAAAGTGCTACACTGTAGAGTGCATGAACACGCCAGAACCTGGCTGTCCTTCCTGTCCGAAACACGCCAGTTAGCAACAAGCTAGGTCAACAAGGACACAACTGTCTCACTAACTGAAAACAATTCTCACCCTCAAAATAATACACAATAAAGTCTGCAACACAAACTGAAACAACTTACCACGCCTTTCCAATGGAGAGATATTTCTGTCCTATTAATTTAGCGAGCATTTTCTGGAGAGTCTGTCTTCCCAACCTGACGGCTTAAAAATACGCTTTAGCGGAAGCAATATGGCGCCTAATGGTGACGACTAAATAAATGCGACCGCAACCGGAAGTTGACGGTTAGAGATGCAACGCTAAAATACTCAAGTAAACAAAAACTAAAAAAAATAATAAACATGCCAAAGAATTGAATTATTAAAAAGACCTACTTAAATTTTAAAAAAGAGGTGTTATACAAGAGCTATATATAACATGGCCCCAGGCTTTAAGGTTAGGCTACAATAGTAGATTAATTTCCAGTGAGGTTCAGGCTTTATTTACAGACCAGTTTTAGGGAAAAAGAAAGCTTAGTGTATAAATTTCGTTTTGTTTCATGCTAACACAAAACATTTTAACACCCCATCTCACATGGTTAAATACAGGAGAGCCCCTTCATGACACAGGAATAACTGACCCCTAAGATGGTCACCCGGTTATTCGATTCAGACACAGTGCCAATAATCAGGTCCTGTAAGTCACAATTGTGACACCAGGAAAAACAAATCATCACCCAAAGGCATAAAGCATCCAAGTGAATACTATTTGCTCACTGAAATTCCAGTACACCAGCTATAACCTTAGGAGTACCTCAGGGCTCCATCTTGGGTCCTCTATTTTTCAGTGTACAAACTTACCCTTGGTTGTATGTGCAGGCATTTTTGGATGAGCTTCAAAGACAATCAGGTAGTTTCTTGTACTACCCGAAAGATGATGGGAAAAACATTTTGATACCCAATTTAAAAATATATTTAACAGGCTTTTGAATCTTCCCAAGGTCCATAGTAAAAGTATGCAACAGGACACCAAAAATGCTGCCTTTTATATTTTCATGCATATAACTCTGGACACAAAGAACACACACGTTCATTAACCTAAGAGTGCATCGGGCATGGTGGTTGCTTGCACTGCATTCATTCATAATTCTTAAGGAAATGCTTTATCTTTTTCAGGTTTGTGGTTTACATTTCTAATTTGTTTATATTTTAAGAAATAGAACCACCTACGTTCATTAGAAAATATATCATGAACTGGTACAAATAAAAATAATAATAATAATAATAATAATAATAACTGCATGATTAGTTAAAAGTTTCAATGAAAGTGGGAGAGGTTGGTCAAAATCCCTTTGGGAGCAGACTGGAGTTTGAAATCAATCCAGTGCACACCTCTAGTATGTTCGTTCACATTCTGTCCAGTGATTTGTCTGTTTTTATTCATCAATTTAATTCTTATTTCAAGTGATCTTTTACTTTCGAATCAAGTTAATTTGTTCAAATTATCTTGATTTTAAAATCTGAGAAACAGGGTCTGCGTGGTGTTCTTGGAGCTACCAGACGAAATCTGTGACAGCTTGGTCTAATGTGCACATGATTAGGGGTCAGACAGATGGTACTATCCACTGGTGCAGCATAACAGCCAGACCATGAATGTTTTCCATTTCACTGAACAGAACAGCCAATGATATAACCAATCCAATGTACAATTTTACCTCATCAGATATGTTAAGGGCTGAGGGCTGTCTTGAGCACTGATAACCCTGCTCTATGTTCAATGTCATAAACAACAAGCTGCAGTTTAGGAGTACTTTTTAATAATCATATCTTAAAATTTGTATTGTTGATGTGAACTTTAGCAGTCGTGTAATAACTGGACAGATGGGTGGAATGATAGAGGAGATATAATGCGTTTCATATGCCAGTTATAACAAATATATAAATCTTGAGTCCATAAGCCTTATAACTAATTTATCTTTGTTAAATAAGGAACATATTACAGATAGAACATGGCACCTGCCATAATTCTTGTTATTTTTTTCTTAAATGGTGTCTGTCTATAATATCTGTGTCTAGGTTATGTATAATCCTCTAATAGACTGCAACAGTAAAGGCCTGTAGAAGAAAAAAAAAAAAAAGATTAACATTTAGTGATGAATAAACCCCCTCTTGCTGTGTGTTCTTCTTTATTTGGGTATATAATTAAAAAAAAAAAAAAAAAAAAAAAAAAGACATGGAAAATGTATAACTTCTGTTATTAAAAATGGCACATTTATTGCTACTTTATATACATAACAATTCTGAATAGCTACTTTATATAAAAAATAGGAAAGTGGAGGCACTTTGGGGACTTGAGAAAACCTCCCCAATGGTGTGGGTCAACAGATTCTGCAGATGAAAATGCCAAGAGACTGAGACGACGTCTCAGCCAAACAAAAACAAAATAATAAAGTGAGCACTTAATATCAAAGAAGGAACTCCTGTCCCGAGCCAGGTTTATCTTAAAACTAGGCTCAACCTGTCAGAAAACGCTAGCTTTTGCACTCAAAGATGCTCATACGTCAGTCATAAATCAGAATTTGAGGAATGATTGGGACCAATGGAAGTTTTAAGATTTCAGTTTGCTTCGGTATAACCCAACAAAAATAACTGCCTCAATTTGAGGCAGCAAGTCAATTTAAGAAAGAGGAGCATGAAATTTTCTACCCAAACCAAAATGTGGTTTCAAGGTGGGCTGAAAAAGTAAAGAACTTTTTTTCCATTTTAAAAAGCCACAAGTAAAGCTGTCTTTTGTGTACTTTGTAAATGATTACTCTTTACCAAATAGCCAGTTCAGTGTCTGTTCCACACTCTTGTATCAAAAATAAGCACATCACCATGGTCAAATGTTTCTAATGTATCTGAGCAAAGTTACCAAGATAAATACATATACTGAGCAAAACAAAACAAACAAAAATAAAACATACAAAAGCTTCATAACTCAAAATCAGGACAGAGGTCACTGAGCACATAAAAACTAAACAGGGATCACATTTACAAAGAAAGTACTTTATTTGCTCGGCAGAGCAAAAGTTCATTTAAGATCCACTAAAAATCCCCATACCCCTGTCTTCATGTGAATTTTATAAAATATTCCATTAGAGCCAGCAAAACATGTGACATTGCAATTAAAACCTGATTTCAGGATTGAACTGAAAACAGTGTGCAGGCACTAGTACGGTATCACTCCCCCGGTACGACCCCGCCGGGCACGGAGGTCAGCGCGGAGAATGAAGAAGGCCACCCTAATCACTCTTGCACATTTCCTCCATCAAAATTCAGAGCATTGCAATATGCAAACCAACACAATTCATTTTCTGGTTTTCAGAGATGATTTTGTACTGACTGAAGGAGAACACTGATAAATTCAGCTGTTGAAATGACCCTTTGTGTCAGCTTTTATGAAAAGATTTTATAAAGGTGGTGCAACCACAATACTACGATCACTGAGAGGGTAATGAAGTGATATTGCAGTGATTCAAACCCTTTAAACAAAAGGAGCAATGAGGACAGGGAATACGTATTTCTTATTTATATAAAAAAAAAAAAATAAAAAAAAAAAAGAATGCTGGTTACGATTCCATCCCCCCCCATTAAAATACAAAATTGCTAAAGAAATATGAAACAATTACATTTGTTCCTGGCATCCTTGAACGCAAAGTTCTTTCGCATATTTAAATTTGTAAAACATTTAGAAGAAGAAGAAGAAAGGAAAAAAAAAAAAAAGTCAACAAGATCTTCTCGTAAGATCCCAAGTAATTGTTCAAATGATCCATTTTCTTCCATTTTAAGGAAAGATATCCAGATTTGGCAGCAGATGCAGTTGACACTCATGAGTCAGCAAAATGCACAAATACCCCTGACGTAACTTTAGCACTGAATCACTGGCCAAAAACGAGCAGATTTCACGAATCTTCGACATGATTTTGCTGTACTTTTAAGAACAGACTACATCTACCCTTCAAATCCAATCAAGACAATTGGTAATCGTACATGGTGTCCATGTCCAAAGTGTTTCCTTACACTTTTTTTTCTTTAAGAACAGCAGGAAGAAGGATCCAGGATCAAAGACGTGACAGACGGCACAGTACTGAAATGCTAAAAATGAGGAGACTGAAAGGATGTAGAGCTGTTAGTTGCTCACAATAGTCAAGAGGACACTTTGTTCCTCTTAAAAAAATAAATCATAAACCAAACTGCTAGTCCAGTAAGTAACAATGAAGTGTTGATTCCATGGCTGTGGTGACGGATGAAGAGGTGAATAGGTTCCAGTTAGACAGGTACACGAGCTCAGACACTCAACGTTAATGCAAAAAAACACAAGCTGAAATTGAGCGCTGATGTGTTTGTCACTGTGGTTGTTCTTTTTTTCCGTTTATGCTTTCACCGTCATGTGTGATGGTACAAAAGAAAGCCAAAAGGTAAGATTTCTGTTCCCTAATTTGAGCCCTTGACTGCCCACGAAGTGTTTGTGTGCACATGTGCTATGTACTAGCACAATATCCGATCATCAAATTATCAGACTTCTAACGGTGTAGCTTGTATAGCCGGATATACTCGGTTTAACTTGACAAGCGTGTGTCCTTTTGTTTTGTTTTGAAGTCTTGGGAATGGTTGTCTATATTTCGATAGGGAATTAAATCCTGGCAAAACACACCTCCATATTCTCATTGCTCCCATATGTAAGCAAGAGGCGTCTATTTATATTTTATAAAAAAAAAAAGAAAAAAGAAAAAAAAGAGCACAGATTCTTGTTCGTTGTGCTCAGAGTTCCTCCATCTCTCAGCAGTGTTCTTTAGGATGCTCCAATGGTCCATAACATCTGTGTGTACATTTATGCAAGAGTGTGCTGTGTCAAAGTGTGTCAGCTTTCAGTAAAATGTGTATGTGTGTGTTTGCACAAGTATGTGTCCATAAGATCAAAAGATTCTGATGCACAGTCATGGTGAGCGTATTCACACACTGAGACGGTAGATAGGAGAATAAGGCCACGTCTGAAAGTACTCTTTAGGACAGAATCTGGAAAAGAAAAGAAAATAATAATAATTAGTGAAAGGAAAGGGTGATGTGTATATGTTATAGACAAGAACAGGCTTCCCATTCTTTTTCATGTTACATGCATAAAGAACAAAGTGTGAATATTCCTCTCAATTTATCTGTAGCTTGCATCTAGACTGGATCCAGACAGTGACATTCACTAACTTCGCTAATCTTACAACGTCTACGTGAGACGTGAAATGATGCACCAAAATGAACGATCTTAGTGGCTTAGACATTTTATCCATTTTCTCATTTACCACATCTGTCCATTGCTGGAAAATCACTCTTAGGTTCACAGAACCGGCGAGAACCTGACAATCCTCATGATAAATGCAATACTTACATAAATATTACATATGAGTGTGCCCATCACTGCCCAGCCCAGGGTGGCCTCCTCCTCCCAGCTGCATCTGAGGATCTCCACCCATGCCGGTCACCTTTTCCTCCTCTCTCCTCTTCAGACACGCTGCCTTTGGGTTGAGGTTACGCTCTGTAGTGAGTTGGGACATACGGACAAGTCAGCAATGACAGCCATGGCATTACAATTCACACTTCAATTCATACAACTCAGCAGTGCACAAGCTGTGGAGATAAAGAGAGCTGCAAATTTGGAGGAAGTTACACAGCAACACAGTTAATGCAGGCAGTGGCTGGTCAAGGACAGAGGAACAGAAGCTACTTAAGAAAAGACTGGGATGAGAAATGGCATGGCAGTGAGGAGGAAAGACAGAGAGGTGGTCAAGGGCAGGTTCAAGCACAGCAAACAAGCTTCCAATGGCAGCAATGACTTTAGAGCATCTTTGTATTGAAGGCGTTTCTCCCCAACCCCCATTCTCCACATGAGGCACAGGAGCGAGGGATGAGCGTGGAGGTGGAGCCCTACCTCGCACCTGCCTCTCGAGGCTTAGGATGACCTGCACGGCCTGCTGCAGGATGATCAGTTTGGTCTGCGCCTTGTCGCTCTTCAGGTGCAGCTGGCACATGCGCCCGAGCTCCCGGAAGGCCTCGTTGATGTCGCGCACTCGAACTCTCTCGCGAGCGTTGTTGGCCAGGCGGCGCTCCCGGTCACGCTGCTCCTTCTCCTCCACTGTCAAGCACTCCTCTGACACGCTGCTGCCGAGGGCAACCGGGGTCTTGTTAATCACCTTGTTAAGCAATCAACTTCCTAATGAATTGATTAGCGCTTAACAAACTCACAAGGCACTGCAATGTTTAGGTGTGTTAAAACCTATCACCTACTAAATGAAATATTTCTCTTTTGTGTTCTTATTAGTCAGGGCTGACGATATGTTTTGGGGGAAATTCTGACTACTGATATGATGAAGTTGGAATCCTGTGGTTGGAGGAGATCGATGGCGGAGCGGAGAGAAAGACCAGCTTGGATGAACAAAAAATGGCCACATGCTTCAGCTTTGACATCTCCATCTTCTTGTCACGAACATCAGGAAGCAAAGATCTGACCATGAGCTTACACATATATGTGAACATCACATAATGAATATATGCAATGAACGCTCGACACCTGCCACATGTCTCTGGAGTGGATCTGATTTCAGTGCAAAAATCGCCAGTGGAGAATGAGGGCCTTTTGTGGGGGCTGCCATGGAGCAAAGGGTGAGTGAATTTAAAAAAAAAAAAAAAAAAAGGGGGGGGGGGGGGAGGGGAGAGAGCGATGCACCTTCTGCCAAGTACTGTATAGACAAACACACACAGCCACTGTGAAAGCTAAGGAAAACAAAAGGAAGAAAAAGATCTGCTTGATGTCTCATCTTAAACCCATCCCTTTACACAGAGATGTGTTTATTCATGATGAGATCAAACGGCCTGCTGCAATCTGTAAGAACTGGGAGATGAGGAGAGAAGCATGAAGAGAGATGATGGAAAAAAGGACAACCTGGCAAAAAAAAAAAAAAAAAAAAAAAAAGGAGGGGGGTGTCCAGACAGGGCAGATCAGAACATGCACACACACACACACACGCACAAAAAAAAAAAAAAAAAAAGCTGCAAACAGAAGAGTTACAGGAGCATGTTAATACAACTGCGAGTGGAAGCGGGACAAAAAAAGAAACAGCTGTTAATAAATGAGCATCTGTATACTGCAAAGTCAGCTCGTCTGAACTGCCAGAGTATACAGCGTGGAAAGAGGAGCAAGACTAAGACAACATAAAACCAGCTGTTTTACTGCAAAGATCCTAGTGAGGAGTTTAGACATAAAGAGGTCTTTACAGAGTTATTAAAGCACTGAGGAAAAAAGATTAGCGTGGAAAACCCCAAGATGGCCACTTCAGCATAAGATTTGTGATTTAGGGTTTTGATTTAACAATGCACGGTCTTATTCACCTGTATACATTGGTGTACACTGATAACCAAAACCAGAATAGATAAGCTAACCATTGTTTCACTATTAATATATTTTGGTAACCCATCACACATGCACACAAAATATTAGCACCACTTTGATAAAGACAGCCACCAGAGTATGATAATGGATACCACACTTTCACTCAAATGAAAGCTGAGCTCCCATTGCCACCCCAAAAAAACCCACAGTGTTAACATTTACAGCTTAAAATTGTGGCAAGGTTTAAGGTAAAAGCTACCGCTGTTCCTAGATTTTTCTATGAATCTTATGTACATCAAACTTTTGGTTAATCTATTAATTTTGCACAGATTTTCAGAAGCGTCCTTTACTTTGGCGTCTCAGTCAATATCAGTGTCAAGCATTTCAGTGGCCAACTTTAGGGCGTTCCATAGTATTTACACTCACAGATGAGAGTGTTATATCAGGGTGAAAACCAAACCATTTCACAATATTAGTTACACAATGTTTCTTTACAAATCTGCCTTGCAGAAGGCTTATGCGTACAAACTCAATGAATGTGTGTCAGGAAAAATCAACTACTAATCTTATATTTAACAATTCACATTTAGTGGTTCATGTCCAATTTCCAAATTAATATTTAGTGCAATCATCAGGGTATTAGCGTTCTCGATGTTAATGCAGAGTGCGATTAGGTACTACACTTTTTAGATTGGCTTTTGCGTGACAGTTACTTGCTAATTAATAAATATATAACGAAATTATGCGAAACAGACATCCCATACAGGGATTCATGTCCATTTAGAGCATCATTAAATATTCTTTCACTTTCGTGCTGCTCATTCAATTTTCAATTTTAACATTAATAACATGTACAATCAGCACAAATTTTTAGTTTAGATATGCAGCCAGCACTGCTGCTACAGTAAACCTATGGGAAACCTGCAGAACACAATAACAAATGTGCTAAACCTGTAAGAAAGAGAATATGCTGACTAAACACAAATACAGACAGCAGGTGAGTGGGAAAGTGATAAGACTAGCTTCGAAATTAAATGTGAGTGAGTGGAGGGCAAAACAAACACAGGATTAACTGAACAGGCAAAAAAAAAAAAAAAAAAAAAAGACAGGGACAGGGCCATGCACAAATACAAACATATAAACATGTACTAAGCACTATGCCATTCTCATCAGCTACTAGTCCCACCTAGAGAAAGGTAAAGCAGGCTTGTGTATTTCTGTACATTAACAGATTAATGCATTTGTTAATGATGGGCATGTGCAGTTAATTAATGGTTATTATAATAAATACCTGATTCATAAAAAAATCCAAAGCTAAACATATAAGCTGCCTTTATGTTAGAATGTGACATAAGAAGAATGGTCTAGAGCTCTTGCTATTATGATTTGAAGAGATCCTAATGAGAACAAAGTGATGTTGCTGACCAGCAATAACGGCACCTGAAGGCGCCAATACATCTGGTTGGAAAAAGAAAGAACGTTGAGTTCAAGTCTATAGGTCACTGCTAAAATACAACAGAAAAAAAAAAACACTACAGATTATATCAAATGATAAATTGATTAAAATGGCTGCCTAGTTGGTGTTACCCAGACTAAAACAGTAATTAACCTGGTGATTTTAAAAAAGCAAAGCATTTCCCAACGCTTCATTACAACGCTTTGTTACACGTTTTTGACTATGTAACTACTTGACATGCCCATCATAAAGTTTATATAAATGTGTCTATAGACCATATTGTCATATTGACAGCTGTCTACTCCGTTACCATAAAACAAGCCATCTTATCTCTCTTTAAGCAGGACTGCTAGCCCACCCCACAGCCACATCTCCACTGTGTGTGATCAGGTCTCGTTTTTCCGAGAGGGAGGCGAGGCCCACTGACCTCGCACTTGCTGCTCCAGGCTGAGAATAACATTAACGGCCTGGTGCAGGATCAGCAGTTTGGTCTGCGGTTTCTCATTGTTCAGATGGAGCTGGCACATGCGACCGAGCTCCTTGAAGGCCTCGTTGATGTCACGCACACGTAAACGCTCTCGCGCGTTATTGGCCACACGCCGTTCTTTCTCCCGCTCCGCCTTCATCTCCGCTGGCAAGTCCTCGTCGTCCTCATCATTGTCAAGACTTTACAGATTGATGGCAGCAGAGACGTGGGGACAGAGGGGGTGAGAGGGGGGGGTTACAGGCACAACAAATAATAAGCTAGTTACAGAATTAGGAGCACCTAGGCTGACACTGATGAGGGTGGGTGAGTGTGCATATGGTTGTGTTTCCGTTCTCTGGTCTGGTCAAGTGACTGCAAGCACAGTATGTGTGGTTCTGTACGGAATAAAGCGCTCTCTCTGTGTGTGTGTGTGTGTGTGTGTGTGTGTATATATATACACTACACAGTCTCTAATTTTACATGTCCACGTGTTCTGTTCTCAAAGATGGTGAATATTTCTATTATGTTTCTATAAGTTTATTTACAACAGTTAATGATGAGTATGTACATCCTGCCTACTGTTAGCAAGCAGCTAAAAATAATGTGCACATTAACTCATTTGTGTTGAGCATGGTGTCCTACTCTAAGGCAGACGTGTTCTGCACGGACTTGTCAGAGCGTCACTAGAGACTCTTCCCTGCTTGTTAATGTAACAATTTTAAAAGATTCAACAATCTAACCTTAGCTGTGTCCTTTAACAAGACCCACTATACACTAATGCTATTGTGTGCTGTGGTGCGTGTGATGGGGTCGGGTACCTGGTCCGTGTGCGGCTCGTCTTGCCGTCTTTCTTCTCGTCCTCGGACTTGTCTATAACAGAGCAGTTCTCGTCATCCTCCTTCTCCTCCCTCTTTATATCTGTGCTGCCGGTGCGAGGCAGACTTCCAGGCAAACCTTGAGACACCACAGTAAGCAAGGTGGAGGATGAGTGTTCTGGAAAGGTCTACACTACCCAGTACTGAACTCCAAGAGTGCACAATATAGCCAAACAAACAATAGTAGTGTATTCTACACATTAATGAAAATGCAATCTCTGTTAAACAATGTTTGGTTTGATGCTAATTTGAACATCTTGATAAAAATCACAATTCAGCAGCAGTTATCCTGAGGCAGTTTGTGTTCACACACATTTAGACAATGACATAGACAATGGCTATTACTTAACAGACAAAACAGTAAAGACTTGGTTTTTAGGCCATAACCTCTACTGACATACTTAATGAGACATCATCAAATGTAACTACACGCAGATAAAATGTTTTTTCATTAATAAATGATATATGTATGCATGTATGGGTTGTATTCCACAGGAGTTCTGGTTCCCAGCTTCACACTTCCCAAGGCTCTGCACTAGAAAAGGAGCCCTGAACAAGTTTTTTTTTTTTTTTTGTGCTACATGAGCATGTGACTTACTGGAGAAGCCCTCTGGCTGTGAGCTTGCGGGGGCTTGTGTAGCTGTGTGTTGCCCGTGTAACAGGGTACTGGCGGGTGTCAGACCGGCCGACTCCTCGTGATGGCTGGGCACCATGCCGGGCACTCTGCTGTGCAGGGAGAAGGTCTGGCTGAGGGAGCTCAGACCTGCAGCCCCTCCAGCGGCATTCAGCAGGGTGTGCATTTCTGCACCCAGCCCCGAACCCACCGCATGGTTCCTCAACACATGCAAGGCTTCACCCAGGCAGTCTTCCATCTTATTCTGCTGTGAAATTATACCATACAGGGCACAGCACAGATGCACGCGTTATTACAAGTTCACTGAAATCTCAGAAGAAAGAGGAGAGAAAAAAAAAAAAAAAAAAGAATTGTAACCTATAAAAGATGTAATCTACACTCTGCAAATTCTGATGTATTATTGGTCAAAGAGTACCAGAGCTTGCAGTCCTCCCTCAAAGTTGGGCGACTGCGCAGACTGAGTCGATCCTCTGGGCCACTGGGAAGCAGAGACTGCAGAAGAGAGAAAAGAAACTTCTGGTAAAGTATCTTGTAGCTACGTTTTTAGCATCCTGCCTAACATTGCAGAGGCAGTGTGATTATATTTTGTTATCCTCAGATGAAGTGACACCAAAATCTTCCTGCAACATCCTTATCTCCACCAATGCCTTGATTTTATTTAGACAGAGAAAACTTCGGTCAGACAAAAGGTGCCGTTTTATTCATTTTTTGAATTTATTTATAGGAAAAAACATGTTTTTTTGTTTTGAAAAACCAGCGTTTCGGAAATCTATTTTGGGCATTTCTTTAATAATTCCGACTGTACTGCATTTACAACATCTGTATTCGCTTTGGAAAAACTGAATGGGATTACAGGTCCTAACCAACAGATGGCGCTGCAGGATCTGTACCAGACAAGCACATATCTTCAGACACAAATCAGGCCTGCTGATGTACACAAACCTGCCATGTTCTGAGGAGAGCCCACCGGGGTAGGTGGAGCGGAGGAGAAGTTGCTCCCGTTGTTGTCTGAAGGGTAAATCTAATCAACAAAGAAGAAAGTGACACATTTAAAGATCACACGTGGGCACATACTAATGTACTACTTCTACCTTAATCCTTTTTGGGGAAACTAAGACGAGATCCAGGCTAGTGTAACTCACCGAAGCAAGGGCTTTTCCAATTTCATCCCCCGAGCTTCCTGCAGCGCTGCCTCTATTGCCTGAGAGGACAGAGAAGAAAATAAAGAGCTTAAACATGCGCACACAAGTGATATTGAGCATTCCTGAACTGGAACGTGGAAGCTAGTGGGCAGAAAGAGCATGACATGCGCAGCTGATCATTAGTGTGTGACTGGAGGAGGACAGGGCTTCTTACCCATGATACTGTCTGTTCCATTGATGGGAGGTGTGTATGCGGACTGGAAGCCACCGTTCACCTCGCTGCCGTGGTGAGGGTAGGATGGAGGGGACAGGGGCAGGGGCTGTCTCTTCTATGGAGAGGAGAGCGGGAGACAAAAAAAAAAAACAAAAAAAACAAATGAGCTTCTTACACTTTGTGGCACACTGTATAGCGTGCGACTTACAAATATGCTAAGTCAGGCATGCAACATGGGCTTAAATTTCTCATATCTTAAAATAACAGTGGCATGGCCTGTATTTAAGCATGTACTCCACACTGTCAGAAATACAGAAATGTGCAAAGCTCACCAGGCGATCCTGAGGGTTGATGGCAGCAAATGGGCCGGACTGGCCAAGGTTGGGCATGGAGGAATAACCTGACTGAGCCCAGGGGTCCTGCAGACCCTCTATTAACACAAGACAATAGCCTAGTCACTTTTATTTCAAATAACAGCAGCCACTACTTGCAGTTTGTAAGAAAGCATGAAACAGTCTCCTCAATCACAACAAACTTCACTGATGAGAAAATACACTGGGCACCTTATGATGGAGCTGGTATAGATAGCAGTCGGCTGCTAGGTTTTGAGATGCTGAATGTTATTTTGTTACCAAATAACCACTTATTTTAAACAAACAGTAATGAATAGAAAGCCCAGAAGATCTAGCAATTATTTACTGCATCCACAACTAGAATGCATCTGTTTCAAAACGTGCCTGGACCCGAGGCCTGACTTTAAAACCTTTATTAGAAAAATTCCAACAAGATGTTTACAGCCCATATAAATAGCTAATGGCCTACATATTAAACTGTGTACCGTGACTATAAAACAGCCAGAATAAACATCAAAAAGCTTAAGAATGTGAAATAAACGAAAAAGTAGCCCCGCCTTTTTCATATGGCCACCAAAATGTGGTCCCAATAATCTACTGCAATATTGTAGAATATAAGGAAGTCATGAGGTGAACAGCCGATCCTGAGGTAGAAATACCACTGGAATGAAATGCATTCAGTCATACACTCTTACTTCAGTTTCAGATTTCATATTGCTCTTTTGCAAACATATGGAAGAAAGTGTTTCAAAACAACATTAAATTTTTTTTTGCATTTAAAAATTGTTGCTCTCTAGTGAACACTTCACACACCTTGCATGTACACGGTGCCAGGGTAGATACTGCCGGTTTTCGAAGCCGGGAAACCTGCGTTTTCCTGGTTGTAGTCGTCACTGGGAGCTACTGGATAAACCTGTAAACACAAGCCAAATCATCACAGGATGAGATTTTTTTATTACAGACATGGGCATTTGAGAACAGACCATAAATCCATGTGGATCTGGATATCTGCACACTTATGTAATGAGAAAAAAACACCTGCCATGAACGTTGTGTCATGGTGCAGATCTGTTGGGACAGTGATCTGGGGATCTGAATGTGAATCAGGAAACATTCACCACAGAATACAGAACACAGAGCACATGCTGTCCCAAGAGAAACATCCCAAATAGCTGCGTGGGCTACCACAGACACTCCTTCACAGAGAAACATGCTTGCTCACACACCCCTCTAAGAGATCTGAGTGGGCTGAACAGTATGCAGAAAGCAATGTATAGTGTTAAATCACATCTGGCAATCACAAGACAGCCATCATATACAGATGTGCTAAACTCAGCAGTGAAACAGAAGGTTACAATTGCTAGATGCACAAACACCACAAAGTCATTTATACTTGGCACAGGTAGGGATCCTGTCTGATTTAATTGGTTCCATGGATTCCAGGGTTTCGATGTAAATGAAGAACTCAAGCTCCGAAGACTGACGATCCAGGGCTTTGAGGGTTACTTGTGTAATTTGATTAAACAGTATGATGTGCAGGGAGATGGGAAATAGAAAGAGAAGGAGAAGGTGTGGGGGAGAAAAAAGACAGTGTATGTGTGTGTATGTGTGTTTGTGTATGTGAGAGAGAGAGAGAGAAAGAGAGAGAGAGAGAGAGAGAGAGAGAGAGAGAGCTGCATTCCCAATTACAGAGCCATCTGCCCATTCCTGGAGGCCAGCCAACACCACAGGCAGCTGGGAGAGAGGGAGGGAGAGGAACGAGTGTGGAGAGAAAGAGAGCAAGAAGGCAAAAGTGAATGTGGGGGAAGAGGGGGGAGAGGGGGGAGAGAGCGAGAGAGAGAGAAAGACAGACATGGAGGGGGCAGGGAAATGGGCAAAAAAAAAAAAAGAGCATTGGAGAGAGATGGGGACAAGAGGAGGAGTAAAAAAATGTAAAAAGAGGGAGGGAGCAGAAGAGAGGTTAAAAATAAAAATGGGACGGAGCAAGAGAAGAGGACATCACAAAGGAACCCATGTTTTTGTGGGTTAAAAGGGTTGTGACTAAATGAGGTGCTGACCGTACTCGGTGCATTCTGACATCTGTTCGTAATTGTTAAAAGCCAGAATCAAACAGAGTCAGTGTTCAGTTAAATGGTGGCTTAGCTACACAGGAAGCACTGCCATTCCAGTTCTCCAGAGCAGAACTGAAAGAGCGGGTACTAGAACCTGACTCTCACTCTGTGATGGGATGTAGCAGGCTGGGCAAGAGCCCACTTAAAGCTGTGAGAATGATACCATATATTTTCAAAATGTTTAGAATTTCAAAGGCAAAAAATCAAACAGTTTAAGACCCTATGAATTACTTTGGTCACCTAATGCAAGTCTATTTAAACTTGTATCTAACAGGTATGAATAAAAAAAATCTTTTTTTTTTTTCCTGGGGCAGTTCTATTAAAAAGTTGTACTTTCACTTTTAAATAATATTTTATTTTATTAGACTATGTAGGTAAGAGAACACCATTTTGCTAAACCCTGGGGAAAGACGGAAAGTGGGATGGAAAATACTAAAAAATAAATATTTAAATGGCTGTAGTGTATTATATTTTCACATGGTTTTTATCTATTTTATTTGAAAAAAGTCTGCAAACATCTGTCCTATGCAGTGAGCATGGCAAACAGGAAATAATTTAATTAATTATTTTGGCAACTAGCTAAAGATCAGTGACAACATAATGTTTTGGATTAGTTTTTTATTCATTAATGCATAGTAAAGAATAATAGAATTATAACTATCTTAGATCATGAAAATAAATTTCACTTTTTGAAAAACATCTCTTTTGCTAGTGTTTGTTGGGAAAATATAAAATTATAGCCTTATTAACATCTGCATACTTAATATTTTAAGCAAGTGAAATCTGAATACATTTTTTAAAAGAGTGTCTTAGCCCTACTGTGCACTGTTGTGTGTTTCAGAGAAGTGGAGTAGGCTTATTATTTTGACAAAAAGACACATGCATGAATGCTTAACAGCAAATTGCATGAGTAAGCATGACCCTAAAAATAGGAAGAGCCAGTTATAGCTGAACAGTTTATGCTCACATTCATATGTGGATTTATTTATGCGAGGTAAAAACTCCTGCGTGAATGCCTGGGCATGAATGTGTTTCTCTGTACGATGTGCGTGTGTGTTTAGTCTGATGGATCCTTGTTAATCCAGACCCAGATTCAGGCTCTGTGCTCTGTGCTCTGACAGAGCTACAGTTTACTAATGAGGTCACAAACATGTCAAAAATTCAGACGCCCACAGACCACAGATGACTGCGCTTACCGAGGTCGGAAGACCAAGTGGTACTTTCCTGATCTTCTTCGGTGGGGTATCTGAATGAGGAAAAGAAAAAAACAAAAACAAACCCACAGTCACAAATGTTTGAGACAAAGAAAAGCCAGCTGAACAGTGTCGATTTTCTGCAGTGTTTTATATCTTAGCAGAGGGTCTCCAGAGTGCCCCATGCTCGCTAGCTATCTTACCAAGCACTCCATCCAGAGGCCTCCTACGATTGGCTGGGTAAGATCCATAGAATGGCGATGTGGCTTTTACGCCAGAGGGGGACAGGCCATCAGGACTGGACATGGACATCTCCCCTTGCAGGAACTGGAGAGGAAAGAGAAGTTGATAAAATTTAAAATGGCAGTACAAAAAAAAAAAAAAAAAAAAAAAAAAAAAAAAATGATTAAAGCAAGCATAAAAACACGAGTTCCATTAGATGATGATACCTGTGTGCCAAAGGAGTAAGGTCCTCTGTCTGATTTACCTGCAATGCAGAGCACATGCTGTTATAGTAATGGCATACCTGAGGCATAATAATCTCTTCATAACCCAACTGTTAGTAAATAAAATAAAAACCTTCATATACACACGTAAATCAAAAATAATTCGGCTTACTCTCAAATAAGGTGAAAACCTGTTCAATAGCCATTTAATTGAATAATTACAAGAATCTTTCCATGATGTTTCACATTCAGATCATTGTTTTAAAACAAAACCGGGGCGAGTCAGGCAACCACGACGTGGAATAATGTGGTGGACGAATTCTTTTGCGCTCTATTTAATAAAGATAAACATTTGGGAGACATATTGGGAGCTTCTTGTTGTTTTGGCAAAATTAACACTAAATATAGCTTCTCACGAAAGCATAAATTTGGTTTGGTGATGAACATGTAAATGGAGATTTAACAGAATATTGTATTTATGGAGCATGTACAAATACCCAGCAAATGCCTTATTTATTTCTGCCAGAAATAAAGAAAGTGTAAATAAAAGCATGTCGATATGAAACACAATCAAACAAATCCTTTGCATACATTAAATATCAAAGCAAGAGCACAGGACAGTAGTGTGTTATGAATAGCGAGAAGGTGCTGGATGAAGGGCTACTCTCTCCGTGTTTGGCCGGCCTCCATCTGGCTCGGCTGGGCTGCCAGAGAGTATGAGGTGCACTGTTTACGGCCTCAGCCTGTGCTCCAAACAACAAACTGGCCCATTATAAATGCTCCGGCGCTAATTACAGCCCCCCTCCTCGCTACCACTGTTCATGAGAGGCAGCCGTCTCCCCCTGTTTAAGTCCCAGTGGAGAGGGCTGCGCTCCAGTGGACTTAACCCCAGTCCTGACACTCATCCCCACACCCCAAACACAAGCAAAGTGGGCTTTAACCGAGGGAATTCCAGAGAGAGCACTTCCGGAGTGGGGATTCCACTGAGGGTGGTGTGTGTGGGCACCACAAGGATGAGTAATCATATAAGTGTTATTAAAGCACGTTTATAACACAGTGCTGATGAATTCTCAAATCTGATTGGTCAGAAACTGTAATCCAAATCCCAGGTTTATATTAATGCACTTGTTCTAATACGTTATTGTTTCTATAGTAATGATTCATTCACAGGGACTTGAATAGTGGACAATCTACATAATCTAAGCCTAATAACAAATACTGTGTTTTATTTAATGAAGAAAAATGTATAATCATTGAGGGTGATGCTTTCTGTAAGGAGAAGGAGTCTCCAGTGTCAGTGCTTTCTGACACTGTCAGTACGTTTTCCAGAAGAGGACACTGTGCACTCCTGTTTCTCAGTAAGCTGTGTTTTTTTCTGTCTTATTAACTTCAAGAAAGGCTGGTGAGGTAAAATTTGTTTATAGCGTCTATAACGTAACTGATAACAGGAACTATCTTGGACATTCCACAACAATTAAAAATTTAACTGTATGTATGAATAACATAAGTAGAAATTTGCGTAACATCTAAAACAGACCTTGATAATGTGTTTAAATTTTAATTGGCTTGAAATTGCACAAAACTATACATTTGATGAATAGACATACCTCCAATTCCTGAGCTGTACATCGACGAAGGGGACATGCTTTCATGCTCACTGTAGTGGCCCACATTGTCAAATGTCTACACAAACCAAAAAGAAATAAGCATTTATACCACAACCACAACTAAGAGCAAACGATCACTACATGCTGCAAGGACACCACCAAGGACACTTCACAACACCACCATTACCCCGCAATCCAAGCAAGATGAAGCTTGTGTGCTTTTTTTTTTTTTTTGGTAACGTAAAAGCTGTCCCATAATAAAGAAGCCACTTTATTCATTTCTGCATTTACATAGAAATTATTTGTTCTGTATACATATACTTTTCTTCTGTATCAGTACTACCGACTGTCGCCCAATCTCCGATGTAGGCTGTCTCCTGCGTCTGAGTGATCACCTCGTCTTATCTGCCTCTTATCAGATCAATGTCACTACGCTTCTGATGCTCGCTGGCTGACCAACTGACCTACTAACACCTCACCTACATGTAAAACGTGCCTGAGGATCACAAAATGTGACTCAACCATTACGTTTGCAGCTGTCCGTGCGTATTTATGGAGTGGCTAAAGAGCCTTGCTTGGTTTGTTACAGCATGTCTGATCCACGTCTGATCCTTGATTTAATCAGTGGTCGTGTCTTGAGCTCTTGTCTGGTGACCTGAGGATGCAGAGCTCTAGGCATCAGCTGTGTGTATGTGTATATGTGTGTGTGTGTGTGTGTGTGTAGAAACGTTAAGGGAACATTCCAGTTGTTCAGGTCGCTATTTTTCTTGGGTTGCAAATGGTTAATTCAAAAATGACTATTATTACTGAATCTGCTCATTGTATATTTAAAGTTAAAAAAAAAGAAGGAAAAAAAAGATATAATTTGTCCTGAAATGATTAAGTCATTGCCAATTTGTAGCAGACTGAAATCGCAGATCACTTAAATTACAGCTTGAATAAAGCTGTACAGTGCAGTATGAAAACTGCTGTTTGCTGTCTTTTTGTTTCACTTGAAAAGCTCTGTATTACATAAAGACACTAGGAACAGTCACCCATCAGCATTGAGAGCAAACACATGAAACATCCAGCTCTGTTTGTCCGTTTCTCACATCTAATGGGCTGTAACGTTGACAGACACTGTTTAGCTTGTAAAAGCAGCTCTGTCTCAGCATGCTACGTGCTTTATGTACTCACAGCCATGGGGCTCTGTTAGTTCTTACCCGTGAACTGAAGGATGGACTGTTCTGCTCTGCTGAGCCCCAGGAGCCTGATCCACTCCGATCTTCCAAACCTGCAACACAAGCACACGTCCCTGCTTACACCTGCTTCTTACAGAAAACCTGTTGTAGCTCCTCTAAAGTGATTATAATTAACATTATTAGTGTTTATAAACAGGCTGTTTAGCGTAGAACATTCTGCTTCCTGGCCTGTTTCGGTGCCGACGCAGAGAAAGTAACAGCTTAGCGAGTCGCTCCAGAAGATTCCGTCAGCTATTAATAAAAGCCGTGAAATCAGAACAAAATAAAAATACCCACGGCTTGCACAGCATAAACGCTGAGCGCAATCAGAGAGTTATTTCTGCTCTGGCCGACACCAGCCTACCATTAAGAATGGATTTTGGGTAATCCATCCATTTGAAGCGGATTAATTTAATGTTGATGCTTTGCTATGATGAATAATTTAGAGGGGAAATTTAAAAAAATGGTGATATGCTGTATGTTGTATGTTACACCTCGAGCTATCACCTCATTAGTACCTCATGCCTGTTAGTTTGTACACCATTACTTGTCTGTACATGTGTACGCTCCTTATGGGGGCATACCCAGGCCAAAACCAGATTAATCATTACACTATAGGTCCCAGAGTCTTATCTGAGCATCCTAAAGGTGTGAAGAGATTTATTATGAACATACAAGTGACATACTGGTTTGTAGGTCTGTGAAAAAAAGGCCACAATACAGGGCACCTGCTGTGCTGACTCCATTTAATCTATATACTGCTGTTTTCATTGCAATATCAATTTAAAATCGATTTCAAACACACAAATCAACACACAACCCGGTAGTGGAATCGGGAGAATTTTAGATATATGGAGCAGAAATTTCCAGAATCCCCCACCTCGCACACAGCTCCCTCACTTTAACGCTGGCGACGATCTCTGGGGAGAAGAGCCTTAATTGTGAGCTCATTTGCATAAGTGTGCATATTAATGAACTCCAGACTTATGAATATTCATATTTTTTGTTGTCTAATTAAAAGCGAAAGGAGGGAGGGAGAGGAGGGAATCATGACAGCGTCGGCAGCGGAGCAGAACCGGAGCAAAACGCGAGGCCGGTGCCATTGCCGTGACAACCGTAATCTGCCGCTGGCGTTCTGGGGTGATTTGGAGTGGAGAGACGTGGGCTAGTGTCAGAAAATTCAATCAACACACACATTCACACACCCCTCGTCTCAAATTGGTGCACTCTGAAATGTGGCGCTATCTGACTCCTCTGTCAATGCGCGCACACATCATCAACGGAGCAGAACCGAAAAAACAGGAAAGAACAATTCGAGTGTGTTAACCGGCATTCTGTTTCTCTACGCCACACAACCTGCCTTTAAACAATGCCTCTGGAAATCTCATCAAGGGCCATTTATTTACCTACATGCTTCAACAATACGGGGACTTCCTGCAAGCTTGGAACATTTCAGCAGCGTTGCTAAAAGAACGTTTAAGGATGCCGGGGTGCAGGGAGCAAGCTATTTACAGCTATTCATGAAGTGAGAGCGAGTGAGAGAACGAACAAGACAGCTAATACTGCGGAATGTGAGAGGCAACAGGAGGGCGATGATACGTGGGGGTGTATGAGAGAAACTCTCAAAAATAGCTTTAATCCATATTCATAAGCATGCTGAACATTCGCTCTTATTAACACGGAGGATGATTAATAGAAGATGGGGAGGCGAATGTGTAAAAACCGCCCTGCTCTGGTGCAGAAAACTTCAGTCTTTAGGGGAAAAAGCTGCGCCCAGAAGTTACGAGCCATTCCCCCAGCACCTGAATAAACAAAACTTCGCTCTGAAGGCTCAATAAAAAAAACCCCAACATGCACTTTTCCACTGTTGGTTAGAACCTAATGGCTGCAGCTGATCCTGTCGGCATGAGTGCAGGGTCACATGAGAGACCTGCACGGTGAAATCACGACTTTATAACCTCCTCAACATTCTCAGTTCCTTGTGGACGTGTACACGTGTGTGTACATGCGCCTGTGCATCTATCATCCCTTTTCTTTTTTTTATGAGCCACTGAGTCATTATTGTCTGGACATTCATTGGCTCGAAGTGCTCTCGCACGCTACCTGTTTGTGCAGACACAGTGATTACAGAGGACAATAGAGACGCAAGCTGCCAGTCGTGAAACCTTAGTTCTATGCCGCTCTCTGCCCTGCAGGCACGACTGAGACACTGTGTGTGTGTGTGTGTGTGTGTGAGTGTGTGTGTGTGTGTGTGTGTGAGCACACATGGTACAGCTCAGAGGGTGAGTCAAGACCAACACATCCATACAGCTCATCAGGGAGAAGAGGGCACACAGTAAGCCCGCAAAAAAGAGTGAGCTATAATTACGAAGAAAAATGTTGGAATGGGTCTAGTCACCCCTGAGTCATAGGCTATGAGTGTAGCTTATGACACACACACACACACACACACACACACGAACACACACACATGAACACACACACACGAACACAAAGGGCTAAAACCACAAAGCCACAGGACATACACGTTTATGAATAATACCAAAACAGATGATGTTTTATCAGATCAGACACACATCTAACAGCTTTTGGAAAAAAGATCTAGACTGCAAATGCTTCCTTTGTTCACTACAGACACTAAAAACATCACTTGCCGAGTCAAACTTTTTTTTATAAGTCAATTACTTATTACAAGTCTTACACAGTTCCTAATCTTGGTAGGATAAAGGCTCTAATATCACACGGCACACTTTACTTTCACTCTTTTTTCACTTAGTTTAATTAAGTGGCGATACATTTAAATCATTTTCAGACATGCAGAGAGGTCGCATATTTTCTGTCACTGAATCTCATGCCATGTCATAGGTCACGTAGTGCATACAGGACAGACAAAACAGTATCCCGGTTCCCAGGAATAGCAGATTACGAGTCCATCAGGGTTTTTTCTTTCTTTATCTGTAGTTACCCCACCTTCAAACGGGGCTGCTGATATAGTGATTACCTGCGTTTGTCTTCCCTTGACAAATAACCAAAGAGAAAAAAACCCTACTGACTTCCTGAAACAAAAGTTTCCATCTGATACGTTACATTTAAACAGAATGCACATCGTGGTGGTGCGATGCTTCTCGATGCTGCAACTAGAGGTGTGTTTCCAAATCCCGCAGCACTACACACATACACGCACATTTTAGTTTACTAGACGGATTAATCATTTCACTTGCACAGACGACAGGCAAATTTTTCAGAACCAGGAGCACACAAAGCAGCACAAAATCCATACAAAGCAGAAGCCTCAAAATGTTGGAAAGGTTAGCCAGAGACTTGCTGCCATTTAGGCCAAAATCCCAAACATGATATTCTGCATCAGAAACATAATGAGAACAGGAGAACGACTATGGCTACGCAGAGTGATCCCATCCTCGGTAATCTGAAGCCTCACTCGTTTCCTTTAGTCTGAATTAACACATTAACTAGCTAACTAGACTCGCCAAACTCGACTGATGTTAGCTACTGCATTTAGAACAGTTCAGTTTTGGGTAAGCACACTGGAGCGTTCACTTGCCCAGTAGGCTAATTTATGATTTGTCCACCTCTGCACTCGGTTGTTCCCTATGTATTGAGCATATACAATACACACAAACCTATTTAGGATTTATCCTGTATGAAGGAAGGAACATGTGATAACAAGGAAGCCTAAGAAAGCTAAACTTCTGATGAATATCAGTGCCAAGAAACGTTATTACAGGTCAAAAAACAAAAACAAAACAAAACAAAAAAAAAACCACAAAACATTAAAAAAAAACTATCATTAAAGATTTTGAATGCAAATTTTGAAAACACTATTGTCTTGTGCTTTTCTTGCCCAATAATTTGTATGTTCTGTGGCATTTTAGGCTTTTTAATATTTAAATACAACATATTTACCAGTACCTGCTTTTAGTTATGTCTTATTTCATTAAACTCTGAGCACTAATATACACCATAGCATATAATAATACATAATAGACACACATACAAACCAAAAAAAAAAAAAAAAAAAAAAACTACATCTTCACGCTTCCTTTCTCGCTCAGAGGCCCACGGCTGCCTTCAGGAATGGAAAGTTCTGCTTCATGCAAACCTCAGTGTTCCTCTGTGTCTTTCAGCGGAGTTTTGCAGTTATATATATATCCCGGTTATTCTCACTTTCACATACTCAGTAAATGAAACTCTCTGGCCAGCAACACCTCAGGGAATCAATTCTTCCTCACGCTAGTTGATCTCATCACACAGCCACAGCTGATACACGGCTAACAAACGGCTGTCAGAGAGCCTACGTTCACAACTGGTAGCAGCTAACCTCAGAAAGATGGAGATAAATTTAACAGTGATTCTGCATTTCTAAATGACTGTGTGAAAACGATCTGTGTTGCTATTGCTTTCAGCAAGTCAGAGCTGAATCATCAACAGAAGTGAAGTGTGAAACAGTGAAATCAGTGAAAGAGGACAGAGCATGGCAGACACTGAAGGCTGTAAATGTACACAGGAAAACCAAACGAATCCAAATTAAAAGAATTCAAGGCCTTTTATGTCAAAGTGATGCTCAGGAGATCCAACTAAAATAACTTACTTAAAATAACTCAAAATATTTCTCATACTGACAGTGCAGTTCTCAGTGATTCAAGCTTCATGGAGTCATAGCTTCAGTGGAGTCTATCTACACCTGGAGAAGGTCAGTATGAACGTCTTCAGGAAGCTCCGGTGGTTTGGTGGGTGTTAAAGCTTGTGAAAGACCATGACCTTCAAGTGTAGAAAACGTGTAAACCAATGCAGGCCATCTGAAATGTCAATTAAGTGTGACTGGCTGGCACATTGTTACAACATTCACCTACAGCAGTGTTTGTGTGTGTGTGTGTGTGTGTTTGTGTGTAGAGATGCACATATGTATTGGTGTATGTGTATTGATGTGTGCACAGATGGTGTGTATACACAGAGGTGTGACTAAAGTTGTTCAGAGGGGTACAAAGGTAGAGATGCACGTGTGTGTGTTTAGAAATGTGTGTGTATGTAGGGAGAGGTGTGCGTGTATAGGTATAGGAGTGTGCATGTGTGTAAGCCTTCAGCCCTGTGTGTGTGTATGTGTGTAGTTGTATAGGTATAGGTGTGTGTATAGGTATAGGTGTGTGTATAAGTATAGGAGCATGCATGTTTGTAAGCCTTCAGCCCTGTGTGTGTAAGTGTGCGTATATACAGGTGTCTATGTACAAGTGTGTGTGTGTGTGTGTGTAGTTGTATAGGTATAGGTGTGTGTATAGGTAAAAGTGTGCATGTGTGTAAGCTTTTGGCCGTGTGTGTGTGTATGTAGAGGTGCATGTATAGGGGTGTGTGTGTGTGTTTGTGCGCGTGAGTGTGTATAGAGGCTTGTATATGCCGATGTCTTAGTATGTGTGTGTGTTTACCTTCCACTCTCTCAGGGACCACCACTGACACTCGAGTACATTCACTGATTGATTTTGCCTTTGACTAATTCAACGCGTCCACCCAGACACACACATAACCCCTGCTTGTTTGTGTGTAAAGAAATCTGTAAAATCGCCGGTGGCGTACAAACGCACACACTGTTCGTACCGAAACCGTAGGAAGCACATGTGCTCCTGTCTTGCTCTTCTTCAATTCCAGAAGAGCGCTTTTGTACTCTGACCTGCGAGCGTTGCGTCTCACAATACAGAAACCAAACGCTTGGACAATGCGAGTAACCGTCACCTTTTACAGTGCGTAATTTCAACAGGAGCGTGTCTCTTCACCCTGATCTTATTTCAAACAGGGAGCTGTAAGTTAATATCAGTCTTTGTACAGGAAAGGGAGCTCGTCTCCAGTGAACCACTCTGTTATATTACGCACTACAGGTGATTAGTTACCAAAGGGGAAAGCTCCTCTCGCCTGAATACCACAGAGTAATTAACAAAGGCATTAAAGATTCACCCTGGAGAGAAAGCGCGTGAAAGGAGGGGGTAGTGAGTGCTGCGAGAGAGAGAAGAGAGATAGAGAGCAAGAGCGAGAGTGCGAGAGAACTCAAGCACTGGTGTGATGAGTGGTGAGAAAGGTTTGGCTTGTATATTTGTTTTAACTGTTTTGTTGTTGTTGTCTATAGGAGAGGATGTTCTGTCAGTTCTTGTAATAAACCCATGTTTCAAATAATAACAGAAAAAGGGTAGGCAGCAAAAAAGATGAACAGAAGAATGCACCACTACAGTAGGATCAAAAGTCTGTGCTCTGAAATGATATAAAAGTCGTGCTAATGGTTTACAAGAAAACGGCCATCACACTAGTTTATCAAAACAACGCAAATATTTTCACCAGTATTCAGCTATTTAAAAAGCAGATGATCCTGTTTTAAGATCCTTGCAACATGGTTCAGAGAAGTGTTGCGCCGATACTGTATTATGTTATCTTTTTAAAAGCTGTGCTTCTTGATTCCAATCCCTAGTCATGAAATGCAGCGTGAATCATTACAAGATGATTGTTAGCATGGTGTTAGAAGCACACGTGCCACGTTGTAGCCTACCTGAGCCTCCAAACTGACCGCCGGCTTGAGCGCTGGATCTGTTTTTCCCATTCATCCCTGGAAGAGGAAACATCTACAGGAGAGAGCGGAGAGAAACACATTTATGCCAGGAGAAGGACAAAAGCGTAGAAGCACGTGATGGTGAGAAGTTCTGGCAAAGCGAGTGGCAGAAAGCTGCACTTACAGCGCTGAAGTCCAGAAGATCGCTGAGCTCCTTGTCCGTTCCTGCAGTGCTCATTCTGATGCCGGTATCACTCATTCTTTCTCAGCACACACACATAGACTCTGCGACTTTAAAACCCTGTGGGAGGGAAGTCGGAACAATGAGCTTCCGAAAAACATCTCAAACCATGACACACTTATTCCAAATCAGTACGTTTCTAGATGCGACTGTTAGGAGAAAAGTTCGGAATCAGTAGCTAGCCCGCCAGACTAGTGAGCTTCCCAGTCTCGTGATTAGGTTGCCCAGAAATTGAATTAACTTGGCTAAAGAGTGGTAGATAATGTAATGAAAATGCAGGTGACCAGTTTTTCAGCAACCTACTGAATCTACTTATACACCCGGCAACCTGAAGAGAGAAAAAAAAAATAAAAAATGATGCGGCCTCTAATCTGATCTAAGCCTAAACAGCCAATATTATGTATTTCATTAAAGCTTAGACTTTAACATCATTCTTCCACTTCATTTCCTTTCATCTGCAACAAGGTTAATTATTATATCACTGCAGAGAGTCGCCAGGTCTCGACGGGGTTTCCCCACTTCCCACTCTAATATATATAGCGAATATAAACATGCTATCAAAAGTACTCTGTTCACGTGGCTTGCTCAGTTATTGGTCAGAAAGCCGGCCAGAAGTCATTTCATAAACATGCTGGGACGTTCTTGCAAGTTTTTTTAGCTTGGATAAACATAATTAATGCCAAAACAGCCAGTCATTTCATAATTAATACCAAAACAGCCAATCAATTTTGTGATTAAGGAACGCACAAAAAGAGCGGCAATGTGCTATCTGATCATGAGGAATCAAAGGTTTTACATTTCAGTGCCAGTGCATTTTGGCAGCTCTTAAAAATTAGGACGACCATAAAAATATTTGACCCACATCAAAATTCTCAGTTTCAAGCCATAGTGAATCGTCATCTGAGGGTAAATCCACCAAATTTCACAAGAAAAAACAGGACTAGATATAAAAGATCCCTTATTTTGCAAAGTAGGACACGACGAAGAGGAACATTACAGACCTAAAATTTATTGAATAAAATACCATTTCATTTCCGAGCAGAACAGAAACCAGACGCGAACTGATAACCCAGTCAACTCTACATGCCACCAATAAAATGAGCAACACAATGACTCATCAACTCTCATTAAGACTGAGGATTTACACAAAACTGAACGCTGTGTCAGAAGAAAAATCCAGACACTCCAAGTGAAGTAGAGAAGCCTACAGATCTGAATATCATCATATGTAATCAGAGTTAGCAAACCACACACTTAGCAGATGTGAAGTGGTCAAGGCTGATTTAACGCAGCACAGTAGTGAGGTGATCTGAGAGCACTGCTCTTCCACATCACAGAAAAGCTTCAAACTGGGCTTTCCCACAATGCACCACATCACAGCATGCAGCTCTTGGTTAACCAGACACAGGCACCAGAAGCGAGTCTCCGGTCCAGAAGCCTAAAACAACCGACCGCACCTGAACACGACGTATATTTAACTGGAATATCAGAGCTGCGTTAAACACTGAGCTGTGAGATTCAGTGCTACAACCGAAACTGCCTGACACAAAATGAAAACCTACAGCTAATCAGCCCCTCTTTCTCTCCAACAGAATTCTGGGTCAATATTCAGTCTATGGGACGTTTATTTAAATACAAAAATTAAAAAAAAAAATAAAATAAAATAAAAAAAAAAAAACAGGATGAAATGTTTAAAATGGCTCGAAATATTTTAACAGCAAGCACAATACACCTTAATAAGCATATTCTTACATTCCATACATTCATTGCCACAGATTTGTACGCAATAACAATCCAAACTATAAACTTTAGACTGTACCACAACATTGTGTCCGGTTCCAGTACAGCAGATGTTAAAGCGTTAAGGCTGCAAAATAGAGGCCACAAGAGACTTTAATCTGCTCTCTGACTAACTCACAGAGACGCTTCAGCCATCATCCCTCACTAAACGTGGATTAAAAACACAGCCGAATCTCACCGGATGTACAGCTTATGCTCCGTCATCGCTCTGGAAAAAAGAAAAAAGGGACAGGAAACAGTGACCAAGTCTCTTTCCTTGGATGAATGTGTACAAGCAAACAAACTGGGTCTCCATCTAACCTCCCTTTCTATCCAGACTGGATTCACACCCGCGCTGTTGGAGAAGAGAAGCTGCCACATGCACCATAAAAACCAATTAGAGCATTATGAATGTAGCATTAGCTAAATAGCCACTGATTATTACCACACGATTGCTTAACAGACTTTTTTTTTACCCTCAGAGCACTGTTAGTTAGGTTAGAGTAGTTAAACCATCACCTTAAAAAAATAATAAACAAATAAATAATAAACAAATAAATAAAATACAGTTCAAATCTAATTTTCATGTTCTAATATTAGGATAATGGTATCGATTGGGGCTTGGTGTTTTCTTAAGTGCTGCTTTTCTTTACAGGACTTCACTGATCGAATCATCTAGTAAAACTAAAAGTCCTCCAAACATTTGGCGAGAACAAAAGTGAACTCTGAGGAAGCCAGTACAGATTGTGTTCAAACTGTGTATATTGCGAATAAAGCAACTGACAGCCTCAGTTTCTTGTGTTAGTCAATTCTACCAAGTCTCTTCCTTGACATACATGTATAAGCAAATCTTTCTTCATATATAGGAACCAAAGAAGCAATGAACTGAGGAAAATGATTCAAGTCGAAACTGCGTGCTGATGGAGAACAGAAGCTGCTCCATCACATGCAGCATCATTAAATACAGACCTTACTGGCTAAAAGGCCACTGATAATCAGTGCAAGATAACTCAATAGACTATTTTCTTATAACAATAGACTATATTCTTCATCAATATTTAGCCAGCCCATGACTAATCTGTTAAAATAACGAGGACTTAAAAATCAGAAAACAAAAACACGTACTGACCAAGTCTAATTTTCTAACAAAGATCTAACAAAATAATGGTTTGTCACTTTCAACTAGAACTGTGTCATCTCACAATGCCAGGATACTGATATTGCAATAAATTACATCACAAAATGCTTTGCTAAGAATATCCCAGATATCATCTGTGCTTTTTTAACACTGACTGACTCAGCTGGTGCTCACAGGCTGCTAGGCTGTCTTGTTCCCGAAAAGTGAATTGAAATTCTTTTGAATGTGGAACGATTATTTTAGCAGACACTCATGTATTAGGAAAAATGGGTTCCAGTATCATGATTATGATAAGAAGATTTTTAAATGAATTTACAGTGAAATGTCCTAGCTTGTGAGGAAGCTGGGCTCAGTGCGCAGGGTCAGCCATGATACGTCGGCCCTGGAGCAGTTTAGAGTTAAAGGCCTTGCTCAAGGGTCCAACGGTGGCAGCTTGAAATCACGACTTACTGATCGGAGCCTTTAACCACTGAGACATTGCTAACGACATGTGACCATATAACACCAATTCTGTGATGAACTGTTAGGTCACACGTTTCTTGAATATGGTAGATATTGTTAGCAACCTTTAGGGTGCTTTCGGTGGTTACGCAGCCTGAATCAAACCCTCCATGTGGTTCATTTGTGCAGGCCAGAACAAAACAATAGCACTCGAGTGCGGACCAAAACAACCCAAGCAAGACCGTCTGAGCTGAGGAGGTCTCAGTCCTGTTCCAAGCACTCTACTGAGGTTTTATTGCAACGAGAAAAAGTTTACACATTAGAAACATTTCAAGATTCTTTGTGCTTTGGTGATTTTTCAGGATTTCTAATTCCTGAACTTGGAAAAGGTTAAAGTTTGATGAGTACATTTCCAGCTCTACATGGCCAACATTAGTTTTGCTTTCTGAGTCGTATAAGTATGCGCAGTGAAACCAAACCAGATAGCAAACAAACCGAAAGCATCGATCACAGATTCAGACTAGACAAACTGAGTAATAGGTGTGATTGTTTCTCCCACAGAAACAAGTAGCTGCCTGATCAGACACTAAAATACCAGCATTATTCACAAAATATAGGTTTCTTTTCATTACTTCTTGTAGCAGGCATATAAAAGCAGCATTAAACATTTCTTTAATACAATGACTCTCTTTTGCACACAATGAGCAAGGATTCTTAGCAAACCTAAATCTATGGATGTGTATTACTTTATTATAATATAGTAGTTTAAGTGTAGTCTTTCATGATTATTATTAGTAGTAGTAGTAGTAATTATTATTAGGGCAGGTTTATCAGTGGTGAATTCCAAAGCGCGAGCCGTGCAGACGTTTCCAGCCACGTGCAGTGATGACCTGTCACTCAAACTCCAGCTGCTTTATCATAACTACACACTTTAATATTTCCACACTTGTTTCAGTGAAGACTAATTCTCCCGCTGCTGAGAGAGACTGAAACCCAGAAAAGGTTTCTACACTCTCATAAGGACGATGAACACACGGCCTCAGTGAGCCAGAAACAGAAAGCGCTAGAGAGAGAGAAAAAAAGAAAGAAAGAAAAAAAGGGGGGATTGTGTTTCTTCATCCTCTCAGAAAGTGACCCCAAAGTCGCCATGAAGAGTCTGAGCCTACGCTTCACACCCATTTCCACCCCCCTCAGTTACTATTTCTCTTCTTCTTTTCCTAGCTGTCTATGGACACAGAGAAATCCGCATCGATCTGAGGTGGAAACTCGTTATCTATTCGCCGTGAAATCGATGTTATGGGACGATAAGAGATCGCGGATTTAACGGAAACGGTTCGCGGGGAATCGTGAGGAGGGGGGAAACGGGCCTCAAACTCCGCACGACACAAAGGAAGGAGGCGAAAAAAAGTTTCCAAAGCGGTTTTAAAATGTTTCATGTGTACTCCAGTCTTTTAAAAGAAGGTGTTCATCGTCGCGCTGGGCTACAAAAGCTCTTTAAAGGCCACGAATACAGAGTGGAAAGTTATTTCCGATGAAAACTGGAATAAACAAACTGGGCTATTGAACGCTGCATTAAAATCCTGTTGTGCTGAGTCCGCGTGCGCGACCCCGCACATAGTGTTCCAACATAGTGCGCGTTCAATAGCCTCACAATTTCGTGTTAATGCTAATAAAAAAATATTAATAAACACTACCTGTTAGTCATCCTGCATTTATTTATTTTTATTTTTATGAGGAGGGGGTGCGCTTAAAAGTCTACGACATGTCTTTAAAACTAACAACGGCAACGCTTTGTGACAAGAGAGTTGTAAATATCTTCAAATATAACTTTTACACTTGACGTTGGGGAACAAAGAAGTTGTTTCCTACGGTCATGCACACACGCGCGCGCGCACACACACACACACACACACACGAGAGGAGCTCATAAGTGGAGAACAGACAAAAAACTTGGAACCCGCTTTATCAAAAAAAAAAAAAAAAAAAAAGTTGCTATGCTAGTTAGCTACATGGCGAAATTCGTTGCATAACTCTGCAAAATAAAGTTAAAGCATAAACAAAGCAATGCAAAAGCGGTCATTCAACTTACAGAGAGAAATGTTCGTAAATATTTACCTTTTGTCGGCTCAAGTGTTCGGCATCCAAATGGAGTGCCTTTCGGGAGAGAGAGAGAGAGAGAGAGAGAGAGAAAACAAAGTTGGGGGACAAAATCCCCCTTCCCGTGTTTCAGGCCACGCAAACCGCCAAATAATTGAGTTTTGTACTCCCAGGTCTTGTATCCGAGCTACCCTGAGTTCAAACGTATGAACTACTCAAGCATTAACTCTACCCAAGTTGGAGACTACAGTTTTCTTATGGTCGCTGCAGTGCTAACCATTTCATCTTCCTAGTAGACATTTTAGCCTCCTCCACATTGTCATCCCCAACACTGTATCACTCCGCGAAAAACGAGGACGTTACAGCGGTGTCCGATTTCAAACGCCCAAAAACGAGCAACACCACATATCACCACGCCACCTCAGAATAATTCGTAACGACGCTACTTATCGAGGCATAACAACAAAAACTAATCGTATACCTCACAACTTTAGGGGCGAATCGCAAGATTTTGTCGTACAACTACCCCAGCACTATGCCAACGCGCGGAGTGAGACGACAGAAAATGAAGAGTGGAGTGGGACACAGGGAGATAGAGCGATAAACCAAGAGCGTTGACCAATAGGGCGCGTCGATTGTTTGATTGACACTTGTGTAAACGAATAGAAATATCCGCGAGCCAGTAGCCCAACCCCTTTTCCTTGCACACCCTACCCCGGTTTTGAAAGAATGGCAACAGGAAGCCAAGGAAAAAGTGCTTTAATATTTTGTTTAACATACCCCGAAAACATAAAAAATCGGATGTTTCATAACTCACCACAATGAAAATCAATCTTGAAATGTAGGCTGATTTGATTTGACCAAACATTTTTGTACAAATTAGAATTACCACATAAATTAAGTGCTAACTCGATATTCCCTGATGTGGGAATTCCAGAGCAAATCTCTACAAAAAGGGTTCAAATAATACTTTTAAATAATAATTTTCAACAATTTATCCATAAAGAACATTTTATGTCACGCCACATTTTTTCCACTTAGTTCTGCCTGATTGGGGAAGTGATATTTGTGGATGGAACAGTACAGTTTCAGAAAAATTGTTTGGTCCGGTGAAGTGGAAAAGACCTAAATGTCATACAAACCCATTTGTGTGCATTAATGTATCTTTGCTATTGATACAATACCCTCAATACAGCCAGCTTCTGGCTACATAAGACGCAAGCCTTAAGGCATAAAAGAAAGATTTCACTTGCTAATAAGAGTTTCAGAATGATATTGCAAACTTAGCTGTACTGACCCTACATTAAAGCCTGGCAATAATTAGTTAGCCACAGAGTTCTCACTTCATAGTCATAAACACTTCTCTTGGTGTTACAGTTCTGGCACATCCTTCACCCATCACAGATACCAAAACACCCAACACCTTTGCTAACTGGAGTTCGAACAAGCTGCTACCTAAATAGGAGGAGAAGAGGGCAAATGGCCTGCGCTCTGAGGTGTAAATATTTTCTGTGAACTCTAAAAAGAGGAGGAAGCAGGAACATTTGGCATATGACAGTAAAAACACAAGCCGCGTGAGCCTGCATGTAAGAGCTCTGTAATTGCTGTTTTATGAGGTTACTGTGGTTTTAAGGGTGCAGGGCTGAACACTGGTATTTACCCTGATGACTCAAGTCTGTAATACCGCCTAGCCTCGGGTACTAGGCCTGAATTTGTTTATCAAGGTGATCGATTCCTATAAATGTGAGAATGAGGGAGAGAAAAACCACCCTGACATATTTAAGCTACACCCACGGTGAACCTAATACTCAGAGAATTTCTGTTTTAAAAGTCCAAACCATTTTTAAGGTATCACACACCTGCAAGCTGGCAAATACAATCTCACACAATCTCTTCACCCTCCTGCCGTCTGGCAAACGGTAACATACACAAGCCATCAGACTCCTCAATGCTCAGAGACTGGACAGATAACACACACATACACACACACTCAACTGAACACCATCGCACCCTCTTTGCAATTTTTGCAAATCTCTGTATTTACCACCTGCATTTTTGCTGCTACAGTATTTATAAAATATTGTATATAATTTTTTTGTCACTACTTTTACTCTCTACCTGGCTGCTACCCCAATAACCGCTATGTCCATATATAGTATAAGCTTATCTGCTGAATACTATGTCATAGTATGTTATGTTTACATTTACAGCAACTTATTATATTGTTACTCTTTTTGCTCTACTATTATATCTGATTAACTTTCTTACTAGGACTGTGTACTAGTCAGCGCTGCACTGTATCTTACTGTGCCTATTGTCCTGTTTTGGTAGTTATTGTACTGGTATGTGCTGTTTACACATGTTTGCCCATGCACTTTATGTAAAAAATGTGTAGTCTCTTGTAGTTTTTTGTTGTTTTATGTAGTACCATGGTCCTGGAGGAACGTTGTTTCATTTCACTGTGTACTAACTAACTGTACACGGTTGAAATGACAATGAAGCCACTTGACTCGACTTGAAATAACATGCACAAGAATGCTGTATGGTTCTAAACTCAGATGCACTGAGAAACATGAAACCAAATATATCTGGCTGGATTGTGACTCACATAGACATGGGAGGTTAGGAATGAGTAGAACTCTAGATGACAACATGGTTGTAGATTGTAGGGAAGGGGAAAAGTCACCCACTACAATGTGCCAACATAGTACTAAGCCATTAACAACACAAAAGAAAGAGGAAAAAGGAGGAAGTCAATCAAGTAAACCCAAAATGAATAGGACTGAGTGGTTTCTGAGAGTTTTACTGGTGTAACCAACACTAATTACAATGCTGGTAATTTAGGCTATCATGGAGCAAATTAGTGGGTCACTTTCCTCTAACAAGCCCAATTTTTCTTCTTTCGTCACAGTAGCTTAACATAAAAGCAACTATAAACCAAATGGCTTTTAGCGATGCATTTGTTTGCCCTGATCGCAGGGTTGGCATTTATTTTATGACTCATCAAACCTTATAAGCTACAAATGGAAGCCTAGCAGTGGGCATATGACATGTGCTTGTTCATATAATAAAAATAACAGTCACCTAATATTTAGCAATTTATTCAAGTTACTAAGCGCAAATTAATTGGAATTGGAAATCCACTCTGGAGACACATTTTCTACATCCAGTGTTCATGCTTCATTCATTCATTTATTCATCTTCATTAAAAGATTTACTTGATCGAACTGTGGTCGAACTTGTTGGACTGGATCCAGAGCCTATCCCACAAAAAAATGGTCGCAAGGCAGGAATATAGCCTGGATTGGATTGGATTGCAGGGCACCATGTACACACCATTCGCACACTCAATCATACCTAAAGGCTATTTAACATAACCATTTAACATACCTACAATTGATGGGGCAGTGGTGCCTCAGTGGTTAAGGCTCAAGCTGCCACTGTTAGGCCCTTAACCCTCTGAGCTCCAGAGGTCCAGTGTCATGGCTGACTCTGACCCCAGCTTCTTCCAAAAGAATTTCACTATACTGCTGCTTTCATTTCTTCTTCTTCTTCTACTGGCATGTTTCCAGGAAGTGGGAGGAAACCAGAGAACCCAGAGGAAACCCACATGGACACGGGGAAAATATGCAAAGAAACTACACATAGGAAAGTGATCTGAGGCCAAGACTGAACTAGGGACTCTGGAGCTGCGACTTGACAACAATATCGGCTGCACCATTGTGCTGCTCTGTTCATGCTTCATGATAAACATTATGGGTTTGTGGGACTGAAACTGAAGAATATTTCAATAAATTCCTCCATCCATGGATAGATTGCCAAGAAATGGACAGCAATGCTAGTTCGGGATCAGTAACTGATTTGGTGACAGTATTGGACAGGGCCCAGCCTAGCTCAGCCAGTAAAGCTACCAAGCCTCTGGTCCTTGGTAGAGTGGTGTACTATAAGCTTAACTTACTGCCTCACCAATGCTTGAAAGTAAAAGTAGAAGCATCTGTGTCTGACATGAAGTGCTTTCAGTGCAGGGGTTGAAGAGCTTCAGGCTGGATTAGCTAACTGAAAGCATCCGCCAGGGCCACCGCAACCATGGTAACCACCAGCCCTCATGGCTGGCACGCACGCTAGATGAAGAACATTACAATAGATGAGAGCAAAAAATACACAAGGCATAATGAACAAGGCTTCACAGGGCACCTTAAGGTTAACACACTTGCCTTGTCCATGCTGTTCAAATGACTTTAGCTGTAGCACACTTTGAAAAGAAAATGTAACTTTCCAAAGGGATAAAAGCCAAGACTTGTTTAATCACAGTAGCATGACTTAATGAAATTGCATGTAATCAGGTTTTCTTGACTTCTTGTACATTCTGTAGTGAATAAACAAATATAAGTAGCCATAAATAGCCAAACATCAGGCTTTGGAGGGATGTGTTCCAAAAGTGAATTTTGTCACACCAGTGTTAGCCAATCAGCAGACGACTATTTCCATAAAGAAGGAATGCTACTTTTGCAACAGTACTGCATGCTCTTCAATTCGGACCAGTCCTTTCATAACAGACATGACAACAAAAGTAGAAGGAAGTTGTCAGTAGCATTAGGTTTAGGCCTATGTTATCAAACTAGGGTAGGTCAAGTCAAGTTAGTTATCCTTTATTGTCATTCCTCACATCAAAAGTGTAATGTTAGGGAAAAAAATATAGTTCCCCCAAAAGTTCATTTAACAAGTAGCAGTGAAAGACAAGAGAACAATTAATAGTGTCAGAGACAGTGCAAAGTCAATTATTATGATAATTAAGGGTTAACACATGACGGGGCATGCTGTTACAGGAAAATAATCTACAATGGGGTGGTGTGAATCTTGCAAAGTTGATTATTTACCAATACCAGCATGTCCCAATCTGTTTCATTCCTCTTATACCACAGCAATTTGTGGATAACTTGATTTTTTTTAATTAAAGAATGACATGTCATACTTTTTATTCATTTATAGTTACACTTAATGTTCCTGTTATCACTTAAGTTATAACAGCTATAAGCAGTCTTCCCTCAACAGCCTCTCTCTCTCTCTCTCTCTCTCTCTCTCTCTCTCTCTCTCTCTTGAAGTTAATAAGACAAAACATACAGTTTGTCATGTTACAAAGAAACAGCAAATCTCTCTGTCCTGAAGACGATCCCATGTCGGAAAAGTTACAGCTTTAACTCTAACACTTACCAAACACTGACACTAAATGCTAAACAAATATGTTCTCACAAAGAACTTCATTATATCACCTTTTTCGAGACAAAGAGCCTCCGCCATGCAAGTCCCTGTGTAATCTGTCACTATATAACTGCTGTCTGAACTGTGCTGTCAGACAATTATTCAACACCTTCTGACCAATCAGAATCAGTGCCATGGTATAAACAGACAACTATATAAACTATACAACCTATATAAAAAATTCACAATACACTCTGTGCATGTCAAGTATTATTGTTATTGTTATTATGGTAACCTGTGAAAATAGCTCCTTAGCAGCAGTATGAGGATACAAAATGTCCTGTGTTTGTGTGCAATGGGTATAATGTCTTTCTTGTAAAGGGACAGAGTGCAGTGAAGATTCTGAAGTGAACTTAAAGGGTCATCAGACAGACCTGTTTACGAGTCTGATGGGCCTGTAGGAAGTAAGTGTTTATGAATCTGGTACACTTGGCCCAGATGCTGTGTTGTCTTTTTCCAGATGTGAGGAGTGTGGAGAGTCCATGAGAGGCGTGAAAGGGACCCTTCCCTCAACTGGCATTTTACTACTTTAATACAAACCGCCATTGTTAATTCTTTATATAGCTTACGCAATACTATAAGCTACATACGCTGATGCTACTCAGATCTACCTGTGCTTTTCTCCAGAATATCTCTCACAACACATTTTAGCCTACAGGTATCCCAGCCTAAATTAAAGATCACCACTTCTCAACCTTCTGAAACCAGAACCTTTTGTTTATTATCCTGCCAAGTCCCTTAGCCTAACACAAGCTTTCCAGGAGAGAAACATTTTATCTCATTGTTGCAAATATCATCCACAAATCTTAGAGTCACATTTGGTGACAAGACCACTTTATGGCGATCTCCCAATCTTGCAGCTTTGCTCTGTTTAATATGAGGAAGATCAGAGTTTACCTTTTGGAATACATGACACAGCTTCTTGTCCAGTCATCTCTGTTGACTGGCCTACCAACTACCAAAGATAACCCAAACTGTGACTATGTGTCTGGTTTTCAATCAGTGAAAATGTGCACTTCCTAACCCTAATCCTGGAACCCTAATCCTGGAATACCCCTGCCCTGTTTTATCACTAAACAGCTAGTTATCAGGCCATTCTAGGCCACTGGAGTAACCAGTAGAAACTTGCCTATGTACTTGGAGTTACTTGTCAGGAGTAATCCATCCTGAATGCTAGGGTTTGCAAGTGGCAATGAGGCAAAAGATCATTGGGTCCCTCAGAAAAGGTTACAGTGACATGTTTCATAGCCAGTATCTAATGCTGGACCCCTATCTTTGAGGACTTCCCCTCCTATCCTTGTCTGCAAGTGAATGGCACCAGGTGATCACACCACTGCCTGGTTATTAATTCATTCATTTTCAGTAACTGCTTTATTCTGATTAGGGTGGTGATGGATCTGTAGCCTATCCCAAGAACAGTGGGTTTTGAGACAGGAATATGTCCTCAGAGGGATGCCAGTCCATCGCAGGGCACCGTTCACTAACCATACACTCATTCAAACCAAGGGCAATTCAGCGTAGCTTATCCACCTCGTGGCATGTATTTGAGAGGTGAGAGGAAACCAACAAACCTGAAGGAAACTCACAGACACAGAGACTCAACTCCACACAGTCTCAAGCTCAGGATCAAACCCTGGAGCTGTGAGGCAGCAAGGCTACCCGTTGCGCCACCACGCTGCCCTCAGTGTGGCGTTGAGTCTAAAATCAGACTCACTCATGGTTGCATGATGGAATGAACTGCCAAAATGTGTTTGCTCTTCTGCTTCCCCTGTGTTCAGTGGCGGTGCCTTCTGTTCTTTCATGGGTATCTTGCATTTACTTGTATTCAGTTCATAGATGCAAACCTTAAAAAATTGAATTTCCTTGGATTTCCTCATTTGTAACTCATTATGGATATAAAACCTTTTCCACATGTGAATGTAATATGCCAGACAGTACGGCTGTGTGCACTGTTACAGCTGATAAACAAATACAAACCCTAATCTGACAAGTTGGTGATATCCCGCCCCCCAGCAAAGTGGTTCATGTGTGGTCGATTGGTACGCACAGAATGACGATGCCTTGCACCTGTTTCTAGCGAAGTACACCTTGAGCTGAGAAATTGGCAGTCGCACCATGGGTTAGTGGTTTACAGTTCTCATGAAAAGTCGCGCCGGGGATAGCGCTACACACAACACACACATACTCATGAAGCCCACCACATATGCAGCTTCAAAGATTTTTTTCCCCCGCTCTCACACATGCACCATTTCCTTTGAGCTGTGCAACCATTTGCTAACTCATCATTTCGTCTGAATGCACTTCGATGGTAGGCTCACAATAATCTGCATTATCGTTCATTCATCTTTCAAAATGTTGTTGTTTTATAGGTGTAACACAGTAGCATGGATTGTGTGATATTGGGGAGGCCCTGAAAAAAAAAAAAAAACTCTTCACGGGGTTTAGGCCTTACTTTTGGGGAGGCCCTCTCTGAACGCCCACGCTCATGCTATGGGACACACAAGACACACTTCCTGCAAGCATACACCAACAAGCTAAACACTGTGCTACTGTGCAGCTCTGCGGTCACAGAGGTGCAGGTGAATAGAGGAAGTGTGTATGTGTGAAGCAAAGAGAACTCTCACACACTCCAGATTTGCCTCTAGAAAGACAGTAGAGGCAAATCATGGGTTTTATCTGGTGTAAAAGTGGTTGGAAAAGACTGTTCAGTATTCACTAAATAATCAGGCTGTTCTTTTAGAGGATATCATCTTAGTGCTGCTCTGTCAAGTATGGAGAATTGGATTGCTCCACACATGCAGGATCTGGCAACCCATCTCACCATAAATCTCAAGTTTCCCACAGTTATGCTTTACGCAATGAATGAAGAAGAACATAACCATGAGAATGTTAGTGCTGAAACTGTGGTGCGCAGATGCATGTAGGAAGGTTTATGATCAGAAGAACATGGGTGTGTGAGAGTGATTCGGGTATCCGGGGAGCACTAAACAGCAATAACAGCTCTGTTGTGTATGCACGAAAACTCGGAGCTTGCCAAAACGACAACATGACATCATTTGAGCTTCGCAACACATATGCTGCCATTGTTCGAGTCATGCCGAGACACCTAACCCCGATCCGTCGCTTGCATTCTCCACAGGGGGTCAGATGGCAACTCCCAGCAACATGCGAACTTGTGCCAAAAAACACACACACACATGAACACACGCACACACATGCACACACAAACACACACACACACACACACACGTTTGTCATTCTATCTTTTGTGAGGACCTTTAATTGACATAATTATTAATGTAGCTAATTAATGCTATGCCTACACCTCATTCTAAGCCTTAGTCACCAAAAGGGAACCTTTTAGTTTTTGAAAGAAATCCTGCAGTTTGGGTTAAAAAGAAATAAAAAAAAAACAGTTTTCCTGGTAGCGACCAGCCAAATTTCCCCACAAGGGCAAAATGATCAGATATTCCTATCCTTTTGGGGACATTTTGTCCCCACCAAGATATGAAAACATGCCAACAGACATACAGACATACATACAGACAGACAGACAGACAGACACACACACACTCACACACACACACACACACACACACGTCTGAGACTATGGGAAAATATTTATGAAGTCTCTCAGCCACACCCTCTCCATACAGCCCAGAAACTGTCACCATAATTTGCAGCTGAAGGCGACATCGTGCTCTGGGCGTTAAATTATAGTCTGCATGATTCAGTGTGTCCTATATCTTGTAGCACACAAGCTTAACCATGTTCTCTCCGTTATAGAGGACAAATCAACTATTTATCAGCGGCCACAGTGAAATGTTTGTTCCCCCCATTCCCTCTTTCTTTTGGGGAGAGCCAGTACGTCAAGTTCATTGCGCTTTCTCTCCGCCGTCATTCTTTCTCTCATCAACCCATCCCCCTTTCTTGCGGATTAGAATTCATTAGCAATCAAAGAGCCTCTGTAGAACTCCCGCTCTTAATTACCCACTCATTTGCATTTGTGCATATTAATGACTGCAGACTTTGCCGCAGTGAGGCAGAGGGCTTAAAGCCACCTCATCGTGTGTGTGTGTGTGTGTGTGTGTCTGTGTGTGCGTTCAAGACGGCCGCAGGGCAAAATCCACACAATCACTCCGAAATGCAGCCAGCCTTCATTAAAGCGACCAAAGTGTGGATATGGTGAGGTTTTAGAGGCTTTGCATATGAGAACATCAGACTAAAGCAATTTGGGGGTGTTTCATTAAGTCTGGTGGCTTCAGTGAGAAAACACAATGTCAAAATCTCAACTCAACAATAGGACGCAATAATAATAACAGTGTAATAATGCTAATAATAATGAAATAATGTGGAAATAATAATAGTAAAGTAAATAAACAGATGTAACATGTCTAAAATATGTTTAATATGAAGAACAAAAGTAAAAAAAAAAGGAAAACCATAAAATGCACACAGTAACTAAACAGGACTTTGATCATTTTTTAAAAAAACCTGCAGTATTTTGAAAGAAATGTCCCATATTTCTATCACTGTGATGTTAAATAAGAAGAAATGACCCAAATTTTAAATTCCTAAAAATTAGAGCAAATGTTTTGAGCTTTGCTACTCATTCTATAAAGCAAGACACTACAGGTAGAAATGACAATTTTGGTCACATCAATCTTTTTTTTTTTTTTCAGATTTTTGGATATATTGCATCAATATCACGTCTTCTTTATAAAAACTCAGCAGAGTAATTCACTGTTTCTGTACTTTAATGGCCACCACTTTATCTTAAACTTAGCAACATTGAAAAAAGGTTTAAGCTCCACCCACCTGGTGCCATCACTTCATGTCAAATCTCACTGAAAAGCTTGTTTCCTAATATATATGTCAGTTTATGTGACATTATGATATACATTACTGTGCAAAAGGTATAGGCAGCATCAGTATAAAAACATTATATTTCCAATGATTTCCAAACATTACTTTTCTGACAAAAAATGAAATGTTACAGAAAAATATTTGCATGTCAGAAAAGAAAGGAACATATTACATTATTGTAACATATTATTACTGCTGGGTTTATGTTACATTAGATTTTATACTGAAAAATATTTTTATAGTGCATGGCATTTTTTGATTAAACCATAATAAAAAAAAAAATCCAACAAACATGTATTGTGAGCATCTTCACAGTGAAATAACTATTTTAATTCTACATCAAGTATCAACAGACTAGTTTTTTGTTGTTTTTTTAAATTATGTATGCAAATATATGCGTATTTAATTAGACGATGCCTGATTTGCATAAATAAATGTCAATTTTTGAAAAAGTTCCAATACAAAATATTACTTGTAAGAATATTAGCCGTCAACTGGCAGAGAGTGATTGTGATATCTATTGTTTTAAAAAATTACCCCATTCACATGTAGGGTCAAGTAAATATTTAAAGCAAAGGCCAAATTCAGATTCTCTAATAAACAAGTGGATATTCTGATCACATGATATATTTTACACACAATGTCAGTGATAAGGTTGCTGGTCACGATCACTGATCATGTGTGGTGGCAGGAATAATCATAGCTGACTCCTCACAGCCCAGACACTGAACCACCTCTGTGTTTCAGTAGTTTTTAATATGGCTCACCATCTTCCTCTTTCTGTCAGTTGAGTATCCACTTGGGGTAGAGGAGGGTACAAAGCAAGTGGGTTTTTCATTTGTAATATATCTATGTTCCTATGGCAACAATAATGATGAATCAGTTTGTTTTCGATATCTATTTCCTCTGAGTTTTATATCATGCTAACTAGTCATATCCAAACTATGATGCTGTATCATAATTTCTTCTCACTATTTCTTTTTACTAGCGCCAGATAAATATGCAAATCAGTATCTTCGAACAGGAAGTAGTCTAGAAAGGTGATAGACTATTGTGATATGACTCTCATGAGGATATACGCTCACTGGCACCTTTTTTTTTTAGGAACACCATACTAACACTTAATTGTATTCTACGTGGTGTTGGAAACATTTCTTTGAGATTGTGGTCCATGTTGACATGATTGCATCACACAGTTGCTGCAGATTTGTCAGCATCCCAAATGTGCATTGTCAGATTCAGATCTGGTGAATGGGGAGGCCACTGAAGTACACTGACCTCACTGTCATGTTCATGTAACCAGTTTAAGATGACTTATACTTTGTGACATGGCGCATTATCATGATGGAAGTAGTCATTACAAGATTGGTAAACTGTGGCCGTAAAGGGATCAGCAACAATACTCAGATAGGCTGTAGTGCTCAAATGATGCTTGATTGGTATTAAGGGGCCCAGTGTGTACCAAAAAAACATTCCCCACGCCATTACACCACCAACAACAACCTAACCTGTTGGTGCTTGGTCCATGGATTCATGCTGTCAGTGCCAGATTATGACTCTATCACTTGCATGTCACAGCAGAGATCGAGATTTATCAGACCAGATGACGTCTTTTTCAATCTTCAGCTGTATTTCATCTGAGCTTGTGCCCACTTTTACTTTACCCACATTTTTTTTGTTCTTGGCTGACAGGCGTGGAACCCAGGGTAGTCTTATGTTGTTGTAGCACATCCACGTCAAGGTTTGCCATGTTGTCTGTTCTGAGATGCTTTTCTGCTCGCCCTGTTTGTAAAGAGTAATTATTTGAGTTTCCGTAGTCTTCCTGTCAGCTCAAACTGGTCTAACCATTCTCCTCTGACCTCTCTCATCAACAAGGTGCTTCCACCACGGAACTGCTGCTCGCTGGGTGTTTTTTTGTTTTTCACACCACTCTGTGTATACTCTAGAGACTGTGGGTGAAAATCCCAGGAGATCAGCAGTTTCTGAAACAGTCAAACCAGCCCATCTGGCGTCAACAACCATGCCATGGTCAAAGTCACTGAGATCATATTTTTTCATCCATTCTGATGTTTGATGTGAACAATAACTGAAGCTCTTGACCTGTACTGTATCTGCATGGCTTTATGTATTTCACTGCTGACACATGATTGGCTGATCGGATAATTCCTGGAATGAGCAGGTGTTTCTAATAAAGTGGACGGTGAGTGAATATACAGTATATAAAGTGTGGCCTAATGATATTAAACTAACTAGCTAGCATACTTACTTACGTACTTATCCTCTTTGTGCCCTTTAGGAAGCATGAGGTCAATCGTCCACCTCTTTCTGTCTGCTGCTGCTTCACTTTCCGCTTCACTCGAGTTCTTGCCTCTCTTTCTCAACACTTCTCCTCCAGGTGATCCACGGCCTTCCTCCTCTCCGTCATCTCTTCGGTGCCCATGTGATCATACTAATCGGTGCTGTACTATCCTCCTGCAGACCCACAAGCCAATGACACAGAACCACTAATCCTACATAACTAGGTTTATCTTGTAGCAAATGTTGTGCAACATAGTTAACATTAGCATTTACTGAAAATAAAAATTGAATAATAAATAAGTAACATCAACAAACCTTTGATAAATAATCATTTATTTTCACTAAAATAAATGAACCTAACATTAATATTACCTTCCTTGTCAACTTCTTTAGCATGCTACCTAACATATTAGCTAATGTGATAGATAATGCTAATACTAATAATACTAGATAATACTAGCCAGTGATAGATAAGTTAGATTAATTTTACATAACAAAGAACATCCTAAAGATGGAAACTTGCCATATTTTCTCACTTGGCCTGGTTAATGTATATGTTACTGTGAGGGCCAATTTTGGGGGTGCTACTTAACTTATGATTTTCACTAAGATCTGATTATCAGTGTACACAAATGCAATATCTAAACACAAAGTATCTCAGTAACCGTAATCTCAGTCAAAGAAGTAGCAACACTCCTACTTTATTACTGCAAAATATAGTTAGTCATTAGATATCTGAGGCTTAGCATCAAGATACAATAAACCTTTGTAGAGTGTGAAGTTTGAACAAAGTCAACTTTCATCGTGTAGAGGTTTACATGTGAAAAGTTAATGTGCAAGAATAACGCTTCAACTTTTGTCATGTTTTCATTACACCCAGCTAACTTATCCAACACCGGCTAACTAACATTAATCACTAGGTAAGAAGAACCAAGTTATCTAGTTAACATTAGCTAACTAACCCAAAACACCACCTTAACAGTTGGTTTTCGAATTGTACATAATGTACGTAAAAACTTTGTTAATGAATAACTATTTAACCCCATTTTATTCATCTTTTATTCATCCACATATGCCTAGCTGTATTTATATTGGCTACGCCCTGTGAAAATCTTCATTTCAGAAAATAAAGTAAAAATGATGTCCTAAAGGTTAACAGAAAGAGGAAGTGGACTAACCATCACACGAACACTTTCTCTCCCCTCAGTATAACACAGTGCACATCGTTTTACTTTACATACCTTAATTAGGTTACTTTATTTAGAATTTTGTAACATTTATAAGATTATTATCTGTTCTTTATATGATAGGAATGTATGTTGGCAGCTACACCAAAAGAAGTCCCTTTTACACCATGTACATGACAAATAGAGCACTGTGATTAAGCTGGCCTGGTGTACCAAAATGCTTAATGAGCACTGGCTCCTTGTGTTTGAAAATGTTATGAGTTCATAATTAACTATACAGAACAGGATTAACCCCAGGGGACAAAACACAACCAAAAACACATGAATCTGTGACTGTTTAAAATTATTTTGGGTTAAATCCAAGCCTCAGAGCTGTCTTTTGCCCCCTGCTGGTCAAAATAAGACAACGCACCCTGTCTGTATTTTTCATTTTGTCAGAGGGAGCAATATAATGTGATGCATGTGAAATACTAAAGGGAATAAAATGGGCATTTCTCAGCCTGTACATTTTTTTTTTCTTAGAAATGTCATTGTGATTTAAACAAGAACTCCCATCTCTGTCTATGTGCTGAGAGGAAAAAAGTCTAATTAAATAGTAATGTCTGATGACAGACTTGACATAATCATTCCCACAATAGAAAAGACCAATATCTACATACATTCACAAGAGTTTTATTGAGACAAAGGCGTTAAGTCACATACATCATTTCTCTTTCACGTCAACAGGTCCGAAATCATCATGACTGTCTGATACAACAGTGCTTGAGATATACATTTTGTCCATATACTTTATATATTAACTGTAGCATGTGATCTAGGTCCAGATAAAGACATATCTATACAATTATTTACTTAATATAAGGTTCACCTGAGACGCCTTTAACTGATGTGTGCCTGCATGCATGCATATATGTGGATGTGAACGTATACTTGAAATGTTTTTTTTTTTTTTTTTGGCTCAATTTAAAATACAGGATAAACTCAGCCAACTTTCAGCTGGGCAGCGTGAGCATCCAGGATGAAGGCATGCACACAGACTGCTCTGGAAATAGGTTCTGTGTGCAAAAGTGTGTGTTTAAAGAAAACCTCCAGCAATTGTAACCTAATCACTATCCACCATATCTGTACAGCACATGCAATTACCATGCATTGATGAGAATTTCTGCACTATGAAAATGGAAAAGAGAATCCGTTTACCTAAAACATTTATAATCGGATGAAAATTTAAAATGTGTGTCAATATAATGCAAATTCAACACTATAACCATCACACTCTAGCAATAAAGGACTTGGGTTGAGACAGAAAGATCTTATTAAAACTATTCTTATGTAGCTTCATCCCATTATCTAACAATAAAATAAAAATATTTCTCTTGTGCCGAGGATTTTGGTAACAACCACAATTTCATCCCCCTGTGAATGAGAAATCCAATGTAGAAGCAGTAGAGACAGCAAACACTAGACTCAAAGCTCCAGAATGCAATGCAGCTATAAGATGCAGAGTTACAGCAGAGACTTGGCTCAGCTAGTTAGCGATCTATGAGACGATGTTTGCGATGACAGTGATGATGGTATCAGCATTAAAGGTGATCATCTGTTTGAGCAAAGTGTACAGATGAGGAGGTGAAAGAGCTGGACAGGCTAAAGGATTAAAGCGCTGCTGCATCACTAGAGAGGAAGCAAGAACTAAACCCCACTGGCATTAACCAAAGTTAAAGAACAAAACAAAAACAAAACAACATGTTTACCAAGACCAAGAATTTTAAAATGAAAAAAAAAAAGAGAAAGAGACAGAGAGAGAGAGATTCCAAAATAAATCTTGGATGCCACTGAAGATCACATGCTAATTATAAAATTTTAATATGCAAGTAGCTCAGGCTGGGTTCTTCTTTGAACTGTTTTCCGTTTGTTTCTCTGTACTGGGAAAGGTGTTTAAATTCTTGTGGTAATCAATCATATGCTGCAGATCTGGTAAACAGATATTAGGTTAAAACATGCTGGAACATTTCTTTAAGAAAGAAGCAGAGCATTTTTGTGCAGTTATTCAGTTGTCCGAGTGGGTGTGCTGGGCTGGTTGAGCCCCATTGTTTTACACAACCAGCCTGCAAAGTCGACTTCTTCCACTTCCGAGCGTTTAATAAACGTGTGGTTCTGTGGAGAGACATGAAACGCCATTAGTGTTGCTCTGAAAAGGAAATTCAAAAGACAGGCCCTGACTAACATTCAGGTCTAAATTACAGTTCTGGCAAATTGGCCAGTGAAAAGACATCCATCATACTCACCATCAGCATCTTCAGGTCTGCCCTATCTGCAGGATTTTTGATTAGACTAGAAAAGACAACAGGCACTCAGTACATCTTAAAACACACTTAGCAATCAGCACAAAGCAGAAACACTATACTTTACCAAACTACTATGTAAGCAAAGCTGGATATTCACCATTTGGTCACAAAGTCCTGGAAATCTGCAGTGAAGACTCCATGAGGCAGTTTAGGTGGAGGCTGCGAAGAAATGACAGAAATTTTCTTTTAGAAGAGATATTCACAACTCAGTAGGTGTAATTATGGGGAAGCAAAGACACAGCTTAGCTTTCTTCACCTCATTGACTATGTAGTCCAGCAGCTCAAATATAGCCATGACAGGGCCATGTCCTGAAGGATAGAAAAGCCATTAAATTTTAAAAACTGTACAAACAGTAAGGAAGCTATTAAGATGAGATGCACTGCTGATTTCACAGCAGTAGAGCTCTAAAATGACAAACTTTTCAGGAAACCTGAAATACTGTGATCAAAGTGGTTCAAAAACGTCCATTCTTTTATTTTGTGTGTCGTACCACTGACTGGCCTTCCTGGAGGTCTGGGGCGTGGGGAGGTGCTCTGTGTTTCTCCCTCTGCTACAGGTCGGCCAAAAATGGCCTCCAGTTCCTTGGCATCAGGGGGAGGGATGGGGTAGCGCCCGATGGAGAGCTCCACCAGAGACAGTCCCATGCTCCACACATCTGACTGCACCGAGTAATGAGTCCCCTGCAGTCTCTCAGGCTTAACCATAGACAAGACACAAAAGGGGCACTGAGGTTTTTTTTTTTTTAAAGAATATTTGTCCATTTGTAATTTGTTCACAGCTAGAGCAAAACCACTCCCTGTGAAGTCTACCCTGTGTGAAATATTTAAGCTTTAAATATCTGAAAATAGTGTTATGAGCATCTTTACGATTGTAACTCTTGGGAAGAGCAGATTGCACACTTACAGACATATATGACCTTGTGCCTACGAAAGAGTTGGCCATGGAGTCGATAAGCTGACCGCTCACTCCAAAATCACACAACTTGATCTCCCCTCTTGAGTTCACCAGTATGTTTGATGGCTTGACATCTGTAAGGGGAAAAGGGTTATTTTCCAATGAATACAATGGCAAAGGTTTGGTGAAGCTCAGTTTTAAGCAAATGACTGAGATTGCCGTATTGCGTTCAAAAAAGGAAGCAAGAGCCTACTGAATAAACAGCCTCGTACAAATTTTATCCCACTACAACTGTGGTTTTGAATTTGCAGTATATACTTGAATATTTTAAACACTGTTGACAAAAACTCAATAACTCCCCTTGGACTTCCATTATTATTAGTTCCATTATTATTATAGTTTCAAATAAAATGATCCTTCTTCTTTAACAAAACATATTTTTACCTCTGTGCATGATCTGATGTTTTTCTCGAAGGTAGGCAAGACCTCTTAACACCTAGAAAAAAAAAAAAAAAAGTAAGTCTGTGAGGTCTTCAAGGCTGAAAGGTGCAATTCAGTATCTGAATATTTACACCATTACATAAAAGATACTTACAGCTATACTGACTTTCCCCAGGATTTCTTCTGGAATTCTCCGAGCCTCTTTTAGTACCTGATCCAGAGAACCTCCATCCTGTAGCAAGAAATCATAAAAATTCACTCTAGATCTTTGTTCTTCCACCAGCCCCTCACTTCTTCATCACTGTTTCTTCCTGCCTTACAATCTCCTACACCTCCAGCCAAAACTTTTACTGATTCACTCGATCTAGCACTATTCCCATTCATGTAATAAATACACTAAATATGAAAAGCTTGTGCAGAGTTGTGCAGAGTAGCAGAAGAGGGTTGAGCACCCAGAATCATCAGCAAATTTCATAGCATGGTGGTTTTCAAAGATTCTAATGGTACATGATTACACAAATGCACTCACCATGTGCTCCATACAGATACTGATCTCTCCATCGCTGTAGAAAGCACCATAAAAGCCCACTATATAGGGAGAGTTGCATTCATGCAGGACTTGTAATTCTCTAATGATCTGGTTCCTGATTGCTGGTTTGATCTCCAGATGAATGAGCTAAATGGAACAAAGGGGAAAAAAAAAAGAAAAAAAGATTGAATCATGAAGTGTGTACAAACTTGAGCCTTAACAGAGCAGAGACTGTGGTTAGCACAGAAAATGGAAAAATACAAAAATGCAACAGATAATTGAAACAATACTGGGCAAAGGTAAGACACGTTTTAAATCAGGACTGTTTCTTGCTCTAAGTAGTACAAGGCTTAAAACTCAGGTTTTCATTATAAATATACAAAATCATGTTGGGTGGCTGATTTTTTTTTAGTATTCTTTGTCAGCTTTGGCATCAGGATAAGGCCAAATATCTTTAGATCTTATTACTGGTAACACAATTCAATAAAGTGTTAGTGATAAAATGTATATACACAGCTGTTAACAACAGCCTTGATTGTCCCAAATGAAGGCGTTTTCCTATAAAGCAGTGTGAAACTGTACAACATTCTTATGATGTGATTTACATTTCAATCAACTTATATTACTGAAGATCGACTCCGTATTCTCTGTTAATATAAACTAAAGGTGGTTCCTGGAGATCTGTTTAGTCATCCTGCTATTGAGACATCTTGCTAAACTGTATTGCTTCAGATTAATCTCCGAATTAAAACTTCTGTTTGTCTTCAGCTCTGGAATTCGCCTCACCTTTCTGGCCATGATCAGTCGAGAGGGTTTGTGGCAGACTTTATTAACCACGCCACCGTTTCCTGCTCCCAGCTCACAGATATGCTGAAAGTCATCGTCCTTCAGCTCTCCCACTTTAGCTTTCTGCGTGAGGAAGGCCTCCAAACGCTTCTTTTGCTGCTCGTCTAAGTCCAGCTCCTCTAGTTTCTTCTGCAGGGTCTCAAGATAGGCCCTGAGAAAAGTGCAAACTCAGAGATCAAGTATAGTACAGGAATAATAGTAATAATAAAAATAAGTAGAACAAGGGAAAAAAAAGATGATAATGATGAATAAATCAAATAAAAAGATGGTGAAGAAGCAGAAAAGATAATTAAGAATAAAATGAATCAGAACTATAAGAAGACAGAGAAGAATAATAAGCAGGAGATGAATAAGATAAAATGTCATATCAAGAAGAAGAACAAGAGGAAGAGGCCCTTATCCAGAGCGACTTACACAAGTGCTCTGACGTCTCTATCGATAAATACATCCTGATACTGGTTCGCTAGGTCACGGACTAAGAACACCATCAGGTTAAAAACTCTTTTGGGAGGTAATATAGTAAAAAGCACACAGACAACACAAAGTGTTTTTTTTTTATTTTTTTTAAAGTACTTAAATTAGCACTTTAGGCAGAGGTAAGTCTTTAGGCAGAGGTAAGTCTTTAGGCAGAGGTAAGTCTTTAGGCAGAGGTAAGTCTTTAGACGTCGTTTGAAGACTGCCAGTGACTCAGCTATTTGGACATCTAGGGGAAGTTCATTCCACCACCTGGGTGCCAGAACAGTGAAGACTCGTGATGCATGAGTTCCTTGTACCCTGAGAGATGGTGGGTCCAGTCGAGCGGTGCTAGAGGATCGGAGGGCGCGTGGTGCAGTGCGGGATGTGATAAGTGCTTTGAGGTAAGCGGGTCCTGGTCCGTTTTTGGCTTTGTAGGCAAGCATCAGTGTTTTAAATCTGATGCGGGCAGCTACAGGAAGCCAGTGGAGGGAGTGCAGCAATGGGGTGGTGTGGGAGAAATTAGGAATGCTGAAAACCAGTCGTGCAGCCGCATTCTGGATCAGCTGAATGGAGGTCAAATGGCGCTCAGAGGCAGGCCTGCCAGGAGCGACTTGCAGTAGTCCAGTCTTGAACAGACAAAGGACAAGGGACTGAACAAGCACCTGAGTGGCCTGTTTGGATAGAAATGGACGAATCCTTCTGATGTTATAAAGGAGCGTGTAAGATAACGTGAGAGGAAAAGGACAGATTGTCCATGGTTACCCCAAGGTTGCGTGCAGTAACTGAAGGTGAGATCTGAGAGTTTATCATCTTATTTATCAATAAATGATAAATAAGATGAATAAGACAAATAAGAGGACAACTGATAAAAAAGAAGAAAAGTATAGAGCATAACAGTAATAGAAAGAAGTAAAGGAATAATACTAACATGAAGAAGAATCAAAATGAAAATGAAAAATGTTTTTACTACTACTATTATTATTATGAAGATGAAGAAGAAGAAGAAGAAGAGAATCCAGATGCACTCACTCTGAAGCAGCCCCTAGGTTGGAAGCTGTGCTCTGAGCCTCTCCACCGCCGCCTATGATTAAAGGGACTGGTCTTTTTTTGGGAGCCATGTTCAACTTGACAAGTCTTTCTCAATCCTTACAAGCATCACCACTAGATCCACATTATACCGTACGCTCACGTTGTTTTCAACGCTAATGAGAGCCGAGAAATCTGAGAAATACCGTGTAGCTGCAGGTCGAGTTAACAGGTGTTCCAGGAAGACGCCTGGCTCAGTCGTGTGCTAGCGTGCTAACTGTTCGGCTTACAAGCCACCCCAAAGCAATCTCCTAGCTAAACAATACACGCCTGCAGTGTCCAGAGGAGGAAGAATCCGGAGTAAATATTAACACACGATAGACAACTCTGTCTACAGCTATTCTGAATGTACAGCAGCTTGTCAGATGGCTAACACACACACAACCGTGTTCGCCTCCTTTAACACTTCTGTCAAACTTGCTACAACAGCATTTCCCTCTCCAAGCGACACACTGGTACTAGCCATGTAAAGCCCACTTAAACCCAATAGCTTTTAACAAACCACGCTTTAACAATAATACATAAAAATCAACCAGCTAACGTTTGCTAACCCTGCAGCACATCTCTTGAAACTCAATGAATCGCGCGCACTTCTAAAGACTGTTCCCGAACAGTTAGCTATCGTCCTAAAACACACAAACGCTAGCTCTTGTGGGAGCTGACAATACGTTTAAAGGAAATAAATAATAATTAAATAACATTCATCTCCCCGTAACAAAAAAAACCTGCTAGTTACCACGCAACTACAGTCGCTAAATTAGCTAAAACAGCTAGGTTTGGCTATTTAGTTACCTAGCCAGCTAATTTGCTAGCTACGTACAAGGCACTAGCTAAGGAAGCGTCTAAAATCTCGCGATACTTCGAAAATGTTATTAAACATTCGAGATTTCCTTTCACTTCACTGTTGTGCATTTATGTAGCCAGTTTATCTAAAATAAATGTATTTATTTGGTCATTTACAAAACAAAGAAAGCACGTTATAGTTACCAGAGAGAGGAAAGTCATTGTTTTGTAAGTCATAAGTAAGGTTCAAGTCTTGGCATTCAAATCGCAGGTCAAGACTGATACATCATAATGTGCTCTTTACCAAATTTAAGGTCGGAGTAATAATTAGTGTAGTAAATTTATACAAACCATGCAGGCTTTTTTAAAAATTGGTGCTCATCACTTTCTAGACAAATTTTATAATTCAATTGAAATATATGGATATTTGAAAAATGCATAACTTTACTAAAAAACTTAATATTTCACAAGAGATAAGGTGTAGACTGTTTTCACTAAGTGTACCCATATATCTTAGTTCAGTTTTTAAGAAGAAGCCTGTATTTGTCACATATACATTACAGCACAGTGAAATTCTTTTCTTTGCATATCCCAGCTTGTTAGGAAGTTGGGGTCAGAGCACAGGGTCAGCCGTGATACAGCAGAAAGGCTTAAAGGCCTTGGTAAGGGCCCAGCAGCAGCAGCATGGCAGTGCTGGGGCTTGAACCCCCAACTTTCTGAGCAGAAACCCAGAGCCTTAACCTTGGAGCCACGCCCTATTTTTGCCCCTAATTTTACTTTGCTTTGGGATTTGCTTTGCTCAACACCAAATGCTGAGTAAAATTTGAAGCGGTTGCTTTTGTGTCTGATTTTCTTGAACCACAGGTTCTACATGTTGCATCCATTTGTTCTTGCACACAACACAATCTTTGTAGGTGAAAGCTACTATCTTTGGGAGCATGGCTACCACAAAGTGCCTCTGTCATCAGGGAATGCGCGGTCTTCCAACTTTGTCAGACTGAGTGGCTGTCTGACTGGTTGAACGTTGACCTTGGAAATGAAGTTTGATGCTGTCATTGAATGTTTGTGGCATTACAATTTCCGCTGGAACTAAGGGGCCCAAATATGTTCCAGCATGACAGTACCCCTGTGCAAATAGCAAATGCATGCCCGAAAAAATCAGTACATGTTGCCAGGTGATGTCACAGACTAATCTGCATATTAAATAAATCGTCATGATCCTTTCCATATCAAAATGTGTTACATGACGGAAGATTTTCTCAAGACACTTAGAATAGAAGAGAATTTTATCAGAATAGAAAAAGAAAGAAAGGAATAACACTCAAGAGACTGTGCTGTCATAGGAAAATAATAATCCACGTGGAGGCCATTCCCACCCCACAGCATAGCACAGTCTGAAGTGTGTTATTCCGCTTATACCACAGTGATTTGCCAACAATTTTTACAACAAATTTTTAACTGTTTTTAACAACACATCATGCTTTATAACAGTATCAAGTTAGTGTTGATGTTGTGGAACATCTGCTAGACAATTTAGTTCCTGTTATCACTTACATTATTACAACGATAAACAATCATTCCCTCACCAACCCCTCCTTTTCTCTCTTGCAGTTCTTGAGACAAGAACACAGCTTGTCATTTTACTCAGGAACCAGAAAGCGTCAACTCCCCTTTCCTGAAGACTTTCTTGTGCTGGGCAAATAAATAGCACCATGACTCCTATAAAGTGCTGACACCGGAGACTCCTTCCATAAATGTTACATAAACATCTCCTAACAAAAAACTTCACCACATAAAGATTTGAAAAAATCTGTTAGGCTTATTAGTCTTAGATTATGTGGAGCGTCTGTCATGCAAGCCCGATACTAGAGAAACAATAATGTATTAGAACAAGTGCAATTATATAAACCTACTGTTCATCTACTGTCCGATCATTGCTATTACATAAAACTACTCCACATCTTCTTACTAATCAAAATTATATAATTGATAACTTATTTCTTGTAGACCACAAACTATTTGCACCACAAACTATTTGCATATTTACAAAGTAGTGTCAAACTATTTACATTTTTACACAATAGTGTAATTTCTATTAAGAACATGATTATCTATTATGAAGCTGTAGTAGTGAGGAGTCTGGAAATAAAAAGTTACAGATGAAATAAAATGCTTTTATTACTTGTAAATATCAGTGATTGACGCTTAAGGACATCGGCTCACGTGAGAGCAGTTCAGTCAAGCTTCACACAGTGGTGGCGAGTTGACCAAACCTGCCCTCTCACCACGTATAACTAGCAGCTGTGATGTGAACTGGAGAGCCGTATCGAGGACAGTCGCTAGCGTCTGCTCAAAAGGTCACTAGATTAGTTGCTAGGCTTTTTTTTTTTGTAATGAAGCCACTACGGTGTAGTCTTGAGACAAAGTCATTAAGTTGGCAACACTAGGTGTAAGACTGTGAATGCGATAATATACTATGCACATCAAATGCTGCAAAATACATTTCAGAAATACATAATTTTTCTATCAGTAACAGAAAAAGGGAAAAGTAAATACCAATACAGACATAAAAACAAACTTTTATTTGACCTGTCTGGCAGTTTGAGTACATAAAATAGAAACAAACAGTATAGTAAGAAACAAACATATACAGTATACCTTGTAATACTGGAGCTTAGAATAAATATAATTTAAGAATGACAAAAATACATAATTTGCCAGGTGTAATTTGTCAATCATAACTTCACATGCACGTTGCCTTTGGAGAAGCGCACTCTTTCATTTTTTACGTGTGTCCAAACAATCTGTTCTCTCTGCATGGCCTCACCACCATCATCACTGTCAGATGAGCACTGAGTTAGATCCACGACATCTCGCACCACAGAACTGTTCTCTGTAGAGCAATTGTTAAGCATGAAGATCAAATAAATCAAAACTCAACTTCAATTTCGAAAATCTATGCCATCAAAAAAACAAATGTGCTAGATAAAGTCATTTCATTTCAAATACTGGTCCAAGGCTGAGACATCTTACTTTTTGTTTTAAGTTTAGAATCTTAAAGGAGCAGTTTGTAATTTTTAGAGCTCTCTGCTATCTTGGAATACACTGACAAAAATTATTTATATCTGGTGGACAAAAACAAAGAAGCTAGTACAATCTATAACATGCCGATAACGCAAAACAGAGTGAAATGTTATGTTTATTACACGTCTAGAAACACTTTTACACATTACAGACAGCACCTTTAAGATGAAGCAGGTCTTACTGTGGCTGAGTGAGGAGAGATCTGTGGTTTTGCTGCACTCTTTTTCCTTCCCCACTGCTCTCCAAGAGCCATTAGACAGGTACTCAATCTCCTTCACGGCCTCGTCTGCGCACTGGAGTATGCCACTCAGCAAACTATACAACAACAACATCCATCTTCATCATCCTCTGCCACCGCCACTAACAATCAACACTGTGGTCAGCAAATTTCGACACTTTCACTCTCTCTGGTGGTGTGTGTGCGTGTTAGGGAGCACCATCTGTTCAACATCTCAGTTTTTTCCCCATAGAAACTGGCCCTTTAAATGCCTAACAATGGGAGACAGATAGTGATACACTACACACTCCTTACCTCAGATGTATGAGGCAAAAGGCACCTTGAATTGGCTAAAATGTCCATTTTTTCCTTTTTAAATAGCTGGTGATGTCAGCCATAACAAATGCCTCTAGAGTGCTCACCTGAATGGACTGTCGACAAAAAAAGTGTCTGTGGGGAGGACATTACCCATCGATCTGTAGCGTGTCAAAGAGGGCAGGCTTATGGCAGACAGGACAAGTCCAGCTAGGCTTCCTCTCGTTCATCTGCAGGTAGAAGGCAGCATCAAAACACTGCAGATGGGCACACGTCTGAGCTCGACAGGGGGTAGACATGCGCATTTTTGCCAGCTGTTAACACAGACAGACTCTCTCAGACCAGTTTCCAGTTTTCTTAGGTTTCAGTCAATATCAATACATGATTAGGAAAGAAATATGTGGTAGTCTGGGGAAAACCATGAGATGTTGCTACAAGAACTTTGCAAGCTAAGTGGGATTTCTTCACCCAGTGAATGTTGTGCTTTGATCGAGTTGTTGGATAGCTATGTGCCGTAGTGAAATGGAGTTTACTGGTTTGATTTCACTGCACTGAGAAAAGCATGTAACACATGCTGACTTGAAACTCATTTTTGTTCTCACTTCAAAGTCTAAGGGCAGATGTTAAATTCTATAATTTAGTAAAAGCTAAAAACACAGCTATACGACACAAATTCAATTCTACATCTGTTACACTTGAACAGTAAAAGTCTCATGAGACAGACACAAGAGAAACAAAAACTATTCAACTCTCCATCACTGAAGCAATATAGTAAAAAAGCAAATCCAGGTATTTAGTCTTTCCTGAAGGTTTTGTGCTATGTCCGGTTGCTCCAGTGGTAACTCATGAGTTCTCTATATTCATAAATTATACATATTTAGAGATTAATTCATAAAGACATTCTAATGTTTTGCAGATATGTTTAATGAAGCCCCAACAACTGCCCTTAGACTTACTTTATAAGAGAGTTTTAGAGTAGAACAGTACAAGAGGTTCACATTTCCGCTTATGGTAATTGCCCATTTGCTACAGACCGGAAATAACTAGACGCCACAAACGATGCAAGTGAAATCTTTTGGAAAGCATACTAAAATATAATCTCACAAGAAAGCTAAAATTCTGGACACATTCATGATACTCAGCTGCAAGTTCTGTCTCCATTTTGAAAACTTACAGGACAGATAAGGGACACTTGCAGCCCTGTGGTGGTGATCTCATTCTCAGGATTACAGCGCAGCTTCTCGCAAACTGCGAAACAGAGTAAAAGCACAATTTGGAAAGAAGTTGCCACAAAGAAATATACCATGGACAAAGTACGATGGGAGGAACAGGATGTGCTGTTATACTGAATTAATCAACAACAGGGTGGTGTGATATGGCCCAATATATAGCAAAATGTATTGTCTTCCAACAGCAGCACATCGCAAAGTGTTTTATTCCTCTAGCAATCTGTCAACAATTACAATTTATTAACTGAAGAAAAATGAAGTCATGCTTTTTACTCATTTCTAATTGTGTTCAATGTTGCATAACGTCCAAGGCATTAATTCAAAATCAGTTAATAGTCACGTTACAGAGACACCACAAAGGCTACCGTCCTGAAGAATTTCACGTGTCAGAAAACTTAAAAGTACAGCTTTACCTCTGACTGTTACGAAGCGCCGACACTGTAGACGTCCTCGAAAACTTCACCAGATCAACAGTGACATGATTTTTAATCTGTATGTGTCTGCCATATATGTCTCTGTGTAAGCTGTTACTATAGAAACTATATGTATTAGAATGAGCCCATTAATGTAAACCTTGCAGCTGGAACTACGGTCAGAGCTGCAGTTAAGAGAAAAATTAATCAACGCATAGAATTGAGCATCAAGCAGCATTGTGATGGAAATTAACTGAAAATTCAGTCCAATATGAATTCAGGCCACTCACCTTTTTGTTTGCAGCACTCCACACTCTGCACTCCATTTTTCTGGAGCTGTGCATGCAAATCTGCTGAAGAGAACACCTTCACCAGATATACAGCCACAGAGTAAAACTAAAAACACACACACACACACACACACACACAGAAAGAGCGAGAGTGGGACACATATTTCTCTAAGAGTTTCAGAGCAAAATATTTCAGTTATACTTTCGGAACAATGACTGGACTAACATGATGAGAAGAGCCAGTGTACCTTGCCAATGTTCTCCCAGGAGATAGCAACGCGATTCTCAGTGATCTGTTTCACAAACGGTGTGAGATTGATTGGACGACAAGGATGACAAGGTTCCAGTCCTTTTTTATTGGAAGAGTAGTGAGCCTGATCAAAAGAAATAATATTATCTGACAATGTACACACATGGTGTTTTCTATGAAAATAATTGTTTATTACTAAACAATTCGTTGTCTTTTTAGTTTGCAATTTTCCGATACAGTTTTATACAAAAGCATAAAAAGCTAAATAAAATACAGCTGCAAGCAGCGTTCACTGGGGTCCAAGCACCAGGAAGCCATAATTTAAAATGCAGAAAGTCTATTGGTCAGTCATGTTTTTTATTATATGAATTTGCCTTTATTCCCTGTCCCAAATGGTGCCCTCGTGGTCCTCGCCTGTGCATGACCACTGCACTTGTGTGTGGGCCTTTAATTAGTATAATTCGTGCCACGGAACAAACAAAGAAACAAAAATCTAACACTGTAAGTTTTGGATATTTTAATGCATCGCTAATGTGCAGGTCATCAAGAGTCACCTGTACAGGACAGTCATGGCCATTGACCAAAACAGCAATATTTGGTGGATATTGATCATCTTCGACACCAATACTCTCTGTGTAGCAAATTCTGAAACGCAAACAATATAGTATCTCACACAATAACAAACCCTTGTGATTAATATGAGTTTAAAATAGACATAATTTTGGATTACTAATTTTTTTTTATACATAATCAACCTTGATGTGCATAAAAGAGCAAGAACAGGTATAGATTCCTTGTTATTTCTGCTATATCACACTACTCACATTTCCCATCTGCACCAGCAGGTACAGTCTGATTCAGAAAGATTGGACCTCCAGAGTGCAAACTCACCTGAGCACCACCTGAACAGACGTCACTCCAGCTTTGGTCCTTTTGAAAAGTGAAGAAAAGAGAAAGAATCAGAAACAATTAGGATATTCATATTTAACCCAACAACATACTTTATATTTAGCTTATAACAACAAGAGCATCATTCCTGCAAAATTCACCTTCCACCAAATACATCTATTTACATCTTAATTCTGGATGTTCTTTTAATGAATACTAGAATCAGTTTCCTTGTCTAAGGAAGTACGTAACTTACTGACGGTTCTTGATCTGAGCTGACTGTTTTGTAGTCAGACAAAACGTGATGTAGTTGGTCTGTGGCCTAGTTGAAAACGTGGGCACTGGGAGAGAATGAAGTGAGAATCAGAAAGAAAGAAAAAAATTCATTATTTAGATGCTATTTAAATAATACATTCAAGATATTCACAAGTATAGATGATGATAGTTGCACCATGAGGACAAGTAAGGATTTTTCCAGCTAAATCCAACCAACATAAACCAGCATGGAATTCATGTTGATGTGAGTTAGCAGGGATAAGACTGAGGGGTTTAATATAATCAGATAGACTGTCTATCCCTAAGTAGCTGCAATGTGAATAGCTTCTGAGCTGTCACAGAGCTTTGCTTCAATTGGAGCTTCCATTAGTTTCTGCTATTCAGTCTGGCACCACAGCCAATGCAAACCATGGCCAATGAGTTTGTGTTCCAAATGACACACTTGTGGTCCTTATATGCAAGTGCCTGTGAAGATTCAGAGACCACAACTTGCCCCATTTCTTATTCTGGGGTACAAAAAGGGTGCTCACGCTTTGCAGTGGTTTATGGGCATCTGCAACAATAAAGCCAATGTCAAAGAGCCAGTAAAATAAAGTTAAAAGTGTCTTTTGTCTTTACTTGAGCTGGTAGCATTAGAATCCCAAATGTCACCAAAGTGAGGACATTAAGGAGAACTGCACGGCTTAAGGCACCATTTGGAACGATGCATACAATGGCCTATTATGTGAATACTTAATGAAGACTACTTTATTAACATTTCCACCTTTCAACTAGTCATTACAGCAGAGGGAATATAGTGCCTAAGCACTATACAAGACACTGCTGGCTTTAGTGAGACCACAACACAATCTAAAACTAAGCAGCAAACTTGTAAACCAACAAATGGTATCTGATCAAGACATCACATTTTTTAAGTCATAATGGCTCAGTGATGATGCTGCTGTACCTAGTGATACTGGAGCAACAATAGTCTCCAGGGTCTGATAGAATGGAAGCTTGATCATGTGCACTTCAGGTTTGTGCACTGGCCCACAGGATTTCTTTGGATGATTGGCCACCACCTCGACAGCAGTCAGCATGGTGATGACCTGGGAGCGTCTGCTGTTGGCTTTGGCAGTGTAGTGACGATGGTCATAGAGCTCCTGGATAGCAGAGAAAAGCTCTGGATGGAAGTTGTTATGGAGGAGCTCGGTGACTCTCTGCACTAGGTCCTTCTTCAGCCCTTTCTTGTCCTTTCCCATAGCGGAGAGGAGGGACTGCAGCTCGGCCACACGCAAGCTCTCCACCATCACCTGCAGAGGTATCGAGGTTGTCCGAGATAGTAGTAAAGTTCCTTACACTACCTCCTCAGCTACTGTTTAGGAATGTTCCTTAAATAACCTCATTAACTTTAGCTTTTTTATGAAAAATCATAAATGGTCCACAAAGTCTTCATTATGACTTAATATAATTCATTATATGTTATATAAAGTGTCCCTTCGTTTATTTATTTTTATTGGCTACCAGCTGCTATAGTGTGAAACAGGATTAACCAATCAGGATTAATTAGTAGACCAGATTTTATAGGATTTTAATAACACTAACAAAATAACACTGCCATAAAGATATTTTATGGCAGTGTTACTTTGTTAGTGTTATTAATACGCAAGATTGGTAGATCGTGCCTTAAATAATTAAATAACAAATCTGTGCCATCATCAATCCTACTGCTGCTTGACATCCACCCAAGAAGCACGAGTGCGTCGCACTTAGCATTTTCACTGTATAAATCATGCAGTGATTTTATTTAATATATTTCCTCCCTTGTACAGATCATGTAGTTATTTAATTTATTAGTATATTTACTATATTCCCACCCCTCAAAATTAATTCCTGGTTACACCGTTGGTGCTGCCATAAGTAAGGAATAAAACATTGTAGGTGTTCTGTTATAGGAAAATAATCAATAACACAGTTGATTATTTTCCTACAGAACATCCCAACATGTTTTATTTTTGAGATCACTGATGTTAATCACTGATTATAAGTGTTGCTGCATCCCAATTCGCCTACTATGAGTCTTAAATAGTATCCGAGATTAGAATTAGTGTATTACTATCACTATTACCGGTAGATTTTTAAAGTGTGGATCCGTGGACACTTTTTCAGCTAACATTGCCCACAACTCCTTGCGCAAGGGAGGAGGAGTTTTGTGAAGGTTTGCTTCGCTGAATTCAACCTGCACACATGCACGCATTTTAGAGAGCTGTAAATGAAATCAAGGGAATGGTAAACTAAATTATTTAGTATAAATTATAAGGAATAATGAAGAAGAAAAGCTGAAACGCAGTGAGGAGTTTGTTTACGGTGACAGTGTGTGTAAATAGGCAACAACGTTCTCTTCCGTTACAGGACGTGTTAGCCGCGTGTCCGAATCGAGTACTGTGACAGTACCTCCTGCATTCGATTCAGTACCAACTGCTCGGCCGTTAATACAGCACATACTGATCAGGATATGTGTAATATGAATACAAGCCGGACATACTACATTCGCCATGTTGGCATTGTCATGTGACCTACGACGGCATAATAACCGCAAAAAGTTAAAATGTTTAATGTCTATAGCACTTACACTTAAAAAGAGCCGACGTGCTGCCATCTGCCATTATTCACTCTGACAGCGCTTCCACGCTGGTCCCATTGCCTTATGGGATACCGCAGTGTCCACTGGATCCATACAGCAGAATTTCGGCGGAAGCAGTAGATCATCGAGGTGTTTCTCACCTACTGTTTTACAAAAACTGAGAATTCAGACATACTACTCCTTTGGTGTATACTTTTCACCTACTGTATAGTAGGGTAGTAGGGATATTCGGACGCAGCTAGTATGTCCCAGTAATTGCATGCTCTTTTGCCACACACTCCTTTTAGTGCATAGTATAAGTAGGCGAATTGAGACGCAGCATGTGTTAGCGATGTCCTCCCTGTGACGTCAGCACGGCACACAACCGCTAACTTCTCACAGGAATAACGCAAATAATACAGCACCAACCAACAATGTAGCACCTGAAACACTAAACTCATCACAAATATTTCAATATAAACCTATTAAATGTGAGGTGTTGAGTTTTCCTTTAAGGCTGTCCTGTTGTGAATGGGGAATTTAGTTTCTGAGAATTTGGGTTTAACAGGATGCAGATATTTCTTTCCCACAACCCTCCGCGAGCAGCATAAATTGAGAAACATTTTTTTAAAAACATTTTTTTTAAAAACTGTAAGTTTAAAAACAATGTAAATATTTATGTAAATCCTGATTTGACAGTCTATATTGTGTGTTATCGAGCACTGAGGAGAAGACAATGAAGTGGAAAAAAAATCTATCATTAAGATTTCTGTAGTGATTCAGCTCCAAAATGGCGGCTAGTCCTGTTTTTAGCTGAGATAGGCCTTTGTTTATGCTTTCTTAACACCTCGAAATGGTTTTGTGTCGCTATTTTGTAGCTGAACAGTTCTTTTGTTTCAAACTTGTTGTTACTTTAAACTCTTTTCAACAGCTTAGAGCCTAAAACACAAGCAAAGGAAGACTATTTAAAAGTATAAAACTGTATCAGAAAACTGTAAGTCACACAGAAGTCAAAACGTACCTTGGCTTCCAACAGCTGGCTGGCCATTATTATTTACTTTCCTTTCACCAAAACTGGTTTCAATTACAATAAACCGATTAAACGCCAATAAACCAGCCTCATAAAACAGTCATCAATATAACGCCATCGAAGCCGTCGCTGGCGAAATCCCAAAAGCCACTTTATTGGACAAATAGGTCACTAAGCAAGGTATAGGAGTCTATTATTTCATACCCTGATGCAGTGCACTTATATAGGGAGAAAGAAGAATTTGGGATTCAGCCAAGACCACATGATCAAAGCCTGCTGTTGTGGTTGAATTCGGTGTTGTTATTTAAAAAAAAACTGTGACAGAAAAAGAGCATTGAAGGCAAATATATCTGAACTTATCACCCATATGCTTCAAGCTTGGTTTCGGATACTGTATGACACAGTGTTATAAAAATAGACACACTGACATCACAGAGCTAAAAACAATCATAGCAACATCTTGAACACTTCATCACTTATGACTCATTATGGCGCCTGGAAGGTGACAAAAGTAGGCTATTTAAATATGAATTTTGTATATGTGAATTATATACACGTGACATTAAATACTTTTTTGCTGTGGTGTATTTATTAAATTGTTAGAAAAACATCAAGAGGAGAAACTCCTTCATGGTTCATGCTCATGTTTCACCAGCAGGTTGTGCTAAAGTTCTGTAAAACACTACAAAATGGCACTTCTAAGGGTCGTTGCCATGACTCCCACTGTCTCCTGGGGCAGCGGTGTATCCATGGAGACAGCTCTGTCCAGTGCAGGGTCCAGCGATGGTTGACCTTAGAAGGTGACCCTTGACCCAAGGGTCAGCAGAAGAGGGCTGAGGGTCAGCACTGGCCAGAGGGCACTGGGCACTTGGCTGATTGGCTATCTCCTTAACTCACTGAAGCCTCATCTAAATGATTGGAACATTGACCAGTTTGCAAAGCTGCACAGATCAGGCTGTCTAAAATGCAAAAGCCGAAACCTGTAATTATACCACGTGCAGTTTAGATGCATGCAAAAAGATCTAGGTCGAGTTTCGAGCTTTCTGAAGATTTCTCTCTCTACATGAACATATTTACTAAGACAAGAAATAATTAATTATTTAGGATATTTCGTACACCAAAGATTGCTTGACCACAAATACCTTCCACAAACAGACTAAAATATTAAATAATAAATCTAGACTAGGATGTAGATTGTGGTTTCATTCATTCCTGATAGGCATTAAACACGATTCCATAACCTTATGTTTGCACACATGGACTTCCTATCAGCAAACACAGACAGCCTGCCTGCCAAGCGCATTTCAAAATGGCACCTACAGTGAGTGGAGTGTCCATCCCTGAGGGGGTGTGTATATCATTATGGATGGTAAAAGTCACGTGACCGAAGCCTTCTTCCTTCCAATAATTTATGCCTGTGGCAGATGGCTTGTCAATATCAATATATTAATTTAAAGGCGGACCGTGCTCTGGAGAGAGCCGTGTGTTAGAGCTCGGAGATGGAGGAGGACGAGGGCAAAGAAAGGAGACAGAGAGAAATGAAAAAATAAAGAATGCCATTTAAGAAGTCCTATCCAAGAAGATGAACTTTGAATGGGTTGTGTTTTGTGGTATGATTAAACAGTAGATTAATAATGACCGAAGGGATGGTCAATAGCCTAACAGCTGAATGCTGCAGGGTAGATTTGAGAATTTCAAGCAGCCACTCATGACTAAACTGTAGTGTTTATATGCTTAGTAAGCTCAACACTACACCCCGAGTGCCTGTGAGCTCATTATGGCAATTCATGATTGAATTCTTGATCTTTCTCACATAGTCAGTAGGCTGACATCAATACGGTCCTTGTGTTAGGAACAGGCCTGTGCACTTGAGGGGACTCTCACGGTTTTTATGTTGCACTTCCTGAAAACGTGACAGAATTGAGAAATACCGATTTGACAGTAAAATTTTAGGGCTATGTATCGAGCATGTGTGATTTATAGGTAAGTACCCCGTTATTTAAAATAAGGGTTAATACTCCTTGAACCCTCTTGACCCCTCGCTAAAATGCTTCCTTTGAAGCGCTGATAAACCATTTCCCACTTGTGACAGATCATAAACATGGCCATCCAGCTCGATAGCGAGCGCTTACGTAATCCTCCTCCTGGACAATTTTACACAAGCAGTGTACCTTTGACCACTTTTCTCTTTCACCCCTGACCTCTGAACCTCGGGTTCACAGGTCTATTTGGGGAGAGATGGCGAAAGTGAGAGGGTCATCCTCTTCTTCAGCGAGGGTGATTGATTTCATAAAGTGCTTCCTTACTGTTTTACAGAGTCCTGCAGCGTCCCAGGCTTTTGAGTTGAGAAGAGTGGGAGAAGGAAGATATTGGAAAAAGAAGAAAGAGGAAGGGAATCTTGATGGATATGCAGATGGATGGATGGATGGATGGATGGATTCATGGACTGCTCAAAGAACTACAGTGTAGTTATGATCAGATGTTATCCTCCTGTCAAAAAGTGATAAATTCCAGCAGGGAAGAAAAATGTCTCTCTGTTGGTCCGTTTTAATTTCACAGAGACACAGAGTTGCCTTTACCCTGAAGGCCCATGAGAGGACTTCAAATAAAATAATTGAAAATAAAATGAAATATGTCAGCCGTAAAGGTAAAAGATAGGAGATGTTTTTATTTGGGATGGCTACAGTGTAAGTGTTCTTAGCATCAGAACATCAAAGAGATGATCAGAGTGAGGTGACTCAGAAGCCCCTGCCTTATGACCTATGACCTCTGGCATATGGCCAGGACACTCACTATAAATGCAAACTGTAAAATTTGATGTGGACACCCAAAGCCCACACACACTGCTTATACTGTATTTACCTAGGAATATTTCTTTTCTTGTTTATATGATTTTTTTGATACACCACATGCCATGTGATGTTAATACTGCCTGATGATGCATACGTTTATGTAAGATCTTAAGGATCCATATCATATCTGTGTACTCAATCTAATTCTCATTGTTTTCTTGTTCAGCATTTTCAATCCACTCATGACAAAATGCCTTATATCTGCCTTCGTATATCTGCCTTCTTATATCTGCCTTATTTTTAAATTAATGAACATTATTTCAAATTATAGTGTTATGCATTTTTAAAGATGACATGATGGTCATAAAGAGTAGCAGTGATGTCTTGTTGTTTAATAAATGTTCGAGAAGCAATAATCAATATGATAAGAAATCCACCTATTAATTAATGGCATATCAGGAGTATAGCTGTCAATATACAAGTGCATCTAGAAGAATTCTGTAGTAAAGTTGGAGAGCTGAAGCACATATACAGTGCACTGACAACATTAAAAATGCACTCCAACTGACTGCAGTTTCACTGAAATTGTGCTCTTTGATGGCAATTTCTTGTAGACACCTTAAGAGCTAAGAAAATCTCTTCACTCCTTAAGAAACTAATATACTTTAAGCTTTTGATTCTGTTGTTTACAGATAAGCAGACTGTGAACAAAGCAGCTAAAGCTTCAAAACGCAACTCATCAAGTTACTATTGGCTCTTGCGTCCTAAAGCAATGTGTCTGAATCAGAAGGGAGACATTGTCCCAGATACATCGTCCTAAAAGCACAGAAAGATTAGCAGCTAGGCCGTGCAATTCAAAGTGATTACTGAATAAACAGCCATTTTGCATTTAAAAATACAAATTTGTACCATTTAAAATAAACAAAGGATCAGAAAACTTTTAAAGGAATATTTCAGCGCTTTTGACATAAGCTCCATCTGCAGCTGATTGCATTAATTATTTACTCTTTTCCCCATACTGACAAAAGAAGTCACTTATAATGCAATAATACAGGCAAGTGTTGGGATGGCCAATAAGTAAGGAATAAAACAAGATGGTGTGCGCTCTTATAGGAATATGTAGAAAAACAGTGTGTTCTTATTTATGTGTTTTATTTCCCTTATGCCACAACAATTTGCCAATAATTACATTTTTTTAATTCAACAATGACATCATACATTTGATCTGTTTCTAGTTACATTTAATATTGAAGATTGTCCTTGAGACAAATTAACTCTTGTTAATGTCACCTCCTTTATAGCAATTGTAAACTCTTCCCTCACCAGCCTCTATGTTTTCTCGCTCTTTGTTAATAACAAAAAAATTCAGCTTGTCAATTTACCGAGAAACTGGACAGTGCAAAGTCCTTTGCAAAGTTACAGCTTTACCTCTGTTACTAATCATCGACACTGGCGACTCCTTCCAAAAATGTTAAATAAACTTCTCCTCAAAGAAAAGCTCACCATATCAACAACTATATGTTTTATTTGTTAAATAATGTTTTTTTTTTTTTTTTTAAATTGTTCATTATTAGGCTCTGATTATGTGGAGCGTCCACTGTACAAGTCCCTATGTATTTTGTTACTATAGAAACTCAAATGTACTGGAACGGGTGCATTAATATAAACCTTGTTCTGCCTTGTGGCCAGAACAATTGTCAAAATTGCTGTAGAAAATTAATCAACAGCTTCTGACCAATCAGAATAGAGATTTACAGCACTGTAGTATAAATGTTTATACAAAACATACTTTTGTAGGAAGCTTTTTTGATTTCTTCAGACAAAGGTATTTGGATATGTAAGTCTATAAATCTGCATAAATTGTCCTTTCAGAGATGGGACTACTTTTTGAAAAGGGAAGAATTAGTGGTGCTGTGGGAATGTATAATGAAAACTGAAATAATTTTTCTGTATTGATGAAATATTTGACAGCTTTGGTAGAGCTGTGCTTATGATCTTCATAATGTAATTTAAAATTTGCACAATATACTCACACAATCACATAAAATAAAAATGACATCCCTTAGGCTTCCATTATAAGTTTTTAGTAAACAGGTTTCTTTTCTGGGTCCAGGTGAAATTCCAGATGCGACAAAAAAGACATCTGAGTATTTCGACGCATACCTTGTATATGGTTCAATCAAGTCTGGCTAATAAAACACTTTGCTCATTGAGCTATTTATGCATTTAAGAACTGAAACACGATGGGTTCTCCTCACTGAAAATTCCAACTGAGATTGGAGAGCTGTTGCGTGTGTCTAATCAAGGACAAGAGATCGCACACAAAGAAACAAGCCACGCTGGCCTTATAACAGGAGACGTTTTCACACCCAAGTCAAGGATTTAAATCAATAATATTAACCATGCCTTTGCAGTCCTCATGAGGCTTCCCACCATTGTTAGGCGAGCTTCCTCTTGCTATTCTGGCCTCCTCTGGTGAATGAGAGCTCTTCAATCAGTTTAGAAAACCATCATCCACTGCAGATACTGATTACTAACAGTGTTTTGCTCAAGAACTCAGCAATGAGTCTGAGCACTGAGGGCAAAAGTTCATTCGTAGAGACAAACAAACACTCATTTGGCAACCCAAAAGGCGAGCTCTTTTTAAATGCTATTTCAAATGGCTGGAGAGTAATGGCTCATCATTTTATTGGGTTAAAAAAGACATTATAGGTGATTGATGGCTTTGGCTTGCCATATTGAAGCGGTCAGTCTGGCACATGAGTCAGAATCCCTTCTTTCTTTTGTGGATGTTGAAAATAACATGTCTGCCTCTGAATGAAGAATTGTATGTGAAGTGTTTACCGTTTATTTTACACAATGCAGAGCCAATAAACCCCCATCAGGAAGAGAAAGCTGAGGACTGCAGCCGTGCCATTTCAACGCCATCAGAGTCAACCAGAAGTATGAGTATTTTCCTGCTCCCTCTAATTCCAAAGATTATTTGTCATCTGCAGAGTAAAGGATTTTTAAAAGTCAACCTGCAGCCCACTGCCTCCCTCTCCTCCTCCCTCCCTCCCACCACCCCCCAATCCCCCTGACACTACCCGGCTGCGATCAATACCATATTGATCAACTCTCTCTATCGCTGGCCAGCCAGACTAATCACCTACACACAAGCTCAACACTCTCACTCTCATACTGTAAGAAAATAACACACACCCCATATGTGCACACAACCACACAGTATTCATGCATACATACACACATATTATCAAAACATGGAGATCAGATTCTTTCTGTATCTCGACATGCCATAAGTAATTAACTGAGATTTGAGTGGGTTCATTAGTAGATTTATTTCTGCATCTTAAAATAAAATTACACAGAAATTTGGCAATGAAATGAAATATTTGAGTGTAGAGAAAGTTCAATTTGCCATTCTGTGCATTGTGAAGCAGCCTTCCTGGACTAAATGGCATGCTTTCCTCACCCAGCATTTCTGCTCCTCTCCATCTTCCTTTGTTCCCCCTCACAAAATCAATATGCCTGTGGAAAAAAAAGGCAGCCATATTTCTCTTCCGGTTATGAGTGGAGATTTGAGGAGATACAGATGCTTGGAGGGTTAGAATTAGGCCATCTTTAAAATCCAAGAGCAAAGTAGGTTTCATTGCTTAATGAGCACATTATTGTTGTTTTCTGTGTACACAGTTGCAAGCATGTGTGTTTGTTTACCAATACACTGGACGCTGGTGTGATGTTAATATTACGTGATGATGCATATGATCACTGAACGTTTTAAAGGATGCACGCCACATTTTGTTTACATGGCCGTGAAGAAGGACAAGTGCGCTCAATCCAATTCCCATTGTCTTTGATTACTCCTGCACCAATGTATTTCTAATTGACTCACCACATCTAGTAGAGCCCGCCTCCTCCATGCTGTCTGTCTTTACCTACCTTTGCTCTAATTGGCCAGCGTTATTCAGCTAATGCAGGACACTGACTCTTGATTGGTCCGAGGTGCTGAGCAGGAGGGTCTATAATGTTTTATCTGCTGGTATTAGCAGATCTATTAATCCCCATTGTGAATGCCAGCAGTGATGGCCCTGTGTGTCTGATTACATACGGCTTGTTCCTTTGCGATAAGAGTGAATGGGTGCACCCCCTATGCTGACCAGCCAGGCAAAATCAAATAAATCCCTGAGACCTCACTGGACATTCTGTGACCTCACCAGGTGCCTATGTCCTAAGGGCACCAGCTTTGAGTGTTCACTCATAGAGGTCATTTGAACACACACACACACAGGGCACTGATGGCTTTGCTTGAGATGGATGTGGATAAAATGCAATAAAACAGGTTAATGATTGCACACACTACCCACACTACACATTTTATCACTCCCACATCTCCAGCTATTGTACTGGTGTGTCAAAAATTCCCATAATGTAAATAAGAAGTTTAACCTGATGGCCATTTAGGTCATTAGTTTAACCTGTGAAAATTCAACAGCTTACAGAATGACGTCGTTGTCTAAATATTTACAAGGGAGCAAAGTGGGACATGCACAGGGGTTCTCCGCTCGCTCTCTGTTTCCATAGAGATTGTGGTTATTTCTGTCCTAATATAAATTTTGCACTCCATCTTTTGCTTCCTTTTCAGAGAAACTCATCCAGCGCTGTACCCTCCTTTGAAACAGACATTCACACAGAAAAAGCGAGACAGAGAAACAGAAAAGGGGAAAAGACTGAGAGAAGGAGGATAGGAGTTTGACATTTAGTGTTACTGTAGCCCAGAAATACTATTGTGTGTGTGAAGAATAGAGATCAGATACAGCAGGCTATGAAAGACTGGAGCTGACTCCCAGTATAGATCAATACTCATTCTCGATATGCACATGCATAACACCGTGCCTGAGTGTGTGAGCGTGCGCCTGTCTGTGACTGTATATGTGTTTACATATGTGTGAGTTTTTATTATGTAGAAAAAGCAAGTCTGTGGACATGTAGGTTTAGAATAATAATGCACATGTGAATAAAATTGCCAACAGCAAGTGTATGATCCTGTATCAATATAAACATGGTGTCCTTTAGTTACCACACACATGCAGAGTATAAAACTTTCTGGCTCTAATATATCATAAATTACATTTTTTTCTTATTGCACAACATGCACACTTGAGCATTTTTAGCAAACATAGAATCTGTCTCACACACACACACGCACGCACACACACACACACACACACACACACCTCCCTGAAGAATTGATCGACTATTCCTTCTTAATCCATCTCTCCCTCTGTTTCTTAGCAACCAGTGCTCCAGTGAATTTAAAGGGTGGGCTGTTTTATTATTGTTTTTTTCTTTTTACATTAAGATGCTCCTGCCGGCATGTTTTCTGCCCAATACAGTTTGGACATTAATGCAAATTCTGAACGAGACATTGGGCAAAGTGCAGTATTCCAATTGCAGCTGGGTTTAAGCCCAAGAGAGGACTTACTTACTGTACAATCTAAAGGAAGTCAATTGTGGTTTTTAATGCAATAACTGTAATGAACAGGAATAAAACATTAAATAGTGAGCTACAGCAGAAAGGCCTGAGAATGTCTGTCTATCCATATGTGAACACTGAACTTGTACAACCACACAACTAAGGAGTTTGAAATGAGTCTAGTAATTATTGCATTAATGCTTCCGTGTCTAAAAAGACAAGTATGTCAAACTAGTCATGAACAAATATGAAAGTCTACTTTTAAGACTGCAATCGAGTTTTGAAAAGATTTTCTTTCAATGATAACCATTCAAATTATGGATCTGTCTGAGCCGGTGATGCAAGAAGTAAGCCAATACATTGTGTTAAGGTGCTTGGGCCCCATATTAACATGCTCTATAGCTTTATGATACATTTATGTTGTGATTAAATCCCATATTTATTTTTTTAAATCTTATTTTCCTTTATTTCAGATTGCAAATAGTCATTACCAACAAAAATGCAGTTAAATTCTAAAGGTTAAATTTCATTTTTTTCCCTTTACAGTGCATGGCACTCCTATTAACACTGTCTAAAGCTTTACAAAATATTAAAAAATAATATTTTTTTGAAAAAAAATTCATTTGAAAATGCCAAACTAATCAACATAAGCACATGTCTAAGTGTATGCAGTCAAAGCTTACACCTAAGGAACACTGCATTCTCTCACAAGAGATCTAGAGTCTTCTGAAGAAGAATCAAAGTAACAAAAACAAATCAGTTTATATGTAAATGTAAACCATTTGCATATACACAGATCAATATACCACACATATACATCTTATGCATAAATAAAAAGAATTAGAAAAAGGAATCAATTATGCACGCACTCTCAGAAAGAAAGGTAGCAAACTGTACCTCTCCTTGTTGCTGGGGTACGATCAAGGGTACATTTACTTTTCCTTTCGCACCTCCAGTATGTAGCTATTACCTGGTGTACCTTTAATTAGCTTTTAGAGTAAAGCTTTAAAGATATATCAGTGGTCCTTAAAGTTCAATTATGTACCTTCAATTATTTTTTAAAGGTACTATATTCACATTTCCATGTGAAAGATACTTACTGAAGGGTACGAAAGATGTACCCTTAATGGTACAACCCCAACAACAAGGAAAAGCCTTTATTTCTCAGAGTGTGCTTGTTAATAGTATCATTTATCACATACATGGAAAGGCCATGTAAGTGGATTGTAAATGATTCTAACAAGACAGGCCAAAATAACAATTTAACAATGGTTTGGATTGGTATGACTGGGACTGTATCAAAACACAGTCAACATTGCTTTTGGATAATTTATACAGTGAATAATTGTTTCAGCTTAAACCGAATACCATTTGGATATAAACTTCATATTAATACAATAAACCTTGGTATTAAAAAAAAGCAATTATATTTTACCTACTGAACACAAAAACTGTTGAAAGGCTTGAAAATTAAAAGGCTTGGCAGATGTTTATGTTTATGAAAAGATTTTAATATGTCACTTGAAGGAGTATTCATACTTAATTTTGATATTACACAGTCCTTGATCAAGAGGCCCAATAAGCAAATCTTTTTATGGGCTGATTTAAGTCAGGTTTTGGTGATAGATATCCTGTGTGTGGATATTTCACTGTCACTGTGAGAACAGACTGCATTTCATCCTTCGAGCTAGAATCATCTTAAGCTTAGAAAAGGAAAAGTCACACTGAATTTAGATGAGATTTTTTTTTGTCATGTTTCACACATTTTCACATGTACTGCACTTTTCATGCAAGGTTTGGTTTTTACACGTCATTTTTATTTTCATTTTAGCATGAGGTTTTATTATTATTATTATTTCATTTTTTCATTTTTCACATCCGATCACACACATGATGTCACGTGTTTACTTGAGTTCGCACGCGCAATTTCAGGGTATGACGTGGTGAAATCGCATGATCACATATTTCTCACATAATCCCATCATTTTATATATATATATATATATATATATATATATATATATATATATATATTGATCACATATGATGAAATATATGATTTTCTCCTTAAGGTTAACAGAAGAAGATTCTCAGTGTGAGTTTATTATTAGTCTCTATTTAATAAATAATAAGTAATCCGAATAAAACATGACCATTTCAGCTTTCATTACTAAACAAAGCTTAATCCTACAGAACAGATAAAATCTGGAATGCTCTGGAAATCCTAAACCGATTTTTTTCCTGTCCTGTTGTTAATTGCTGAAAAGCACTTATTTAACGCACTTATTTAACGCACACTATTAAGACGCAAGGTTTAGAGCGCCTGTAAAACATCAGGCAATTCGTCCAGCCCGAGTTCATGACTCCAGCCTTTGTCTTTTATTCTAACAGGACCAAGAGCTTCAAATCCGCCCAATTCCATTGACTTAAAGGCTATTGATTTCCGATCACATCGAAGCAGGAGAGAGCAGCGCGTCTTCATCTTACACACACACACACACACACACCATGCTTATTTCATCACCACATTCTCTACATAAATATCCTAATCCACTTGCATTTTTCCCCCACAGAAATAACAGAATAATCATTTTTAGAATAATTTCCGTTTTTTAGGTGTCAGTGAATTTGTAAATTAATAATTCTCAAAAGAATGATTTTTTTAAAAATCGATATTGACTTAGAACAATAAATAACAGATTCAATTGTTTCATTTCATCCAACTGTTTATTCGGCTGGTTTATAATAAAGCATAGGAATAAAACATTTTTTATTAAAAAATAATATCAACACTAGAGCAATGTAATAAACAAGATATATACAGCTTAGTAATAATAATAATAATAATAATAATAATAATATATTACTCTGCTAAAACTAAAACTCCACTTCTCACATAGACATCTCCTCATATACACAATATCCTAATAAGTCTATATAAGAAAAGATATTTCTCACTGAAAAGACAAATTGTAGCATAATTATAAAAGTTGAAAAATAGTGCTTAAGTTAATCAATAGGCTGTACACAATTGCATATTTTCATAAAACAATCCTAGGTAAGGAAAAGTCATGTAAAAACGCTGGAGCACATCAGGCTCAAGCAATATCCATGCTTAGAAATGATGAGATGAGAAATGTGCAGGCCGTCAGTCTTTGCTTCCTTCTCAGGGCATCAGTTTAGCTGATGATCTTCCTATAGGCTCTAATCAATAGTTCATCAATGCAACAGCTGCTCCACATTTCATCAATTCGGAAAAAGCATGAACAAATACAAGATTGTGCTAGATTCAGATTCATCAGCCGTGAAAATGGCAGGAGGAAATTATGGAGTGCAAATGCTTTCGGGATTGCCAAGATTCCCTTAATTATAATGCATTTAATAAACACTTTTTTTTCTCAGGCATAGCTATTTTTCTTCCACTATGCAGACTGGGCTGAATGCAGAGTCTGATGAAATCATAGACCAATATTAAGAAGTGATTAGAGAGGACTTCACAAACTCTTAAAGCTTAAAGTTGAGTTGGAAACTGAAGAATGCAGTCCTCAAAATTATATAATAATAATAATAATAATAATAATAATAATAATAATAATAAAGAATCAAATATCACCTATTAATGAAGATTTTTGCCTCATATGCATAGCTATAAATTTATGCCATATAATAACCTATGCTATCTCTCAGTTTATTATTACAATCATTTTTCGATTATTGTTGAACCAACACCGACAAAAATATTAGTGGGCAAAATAGACCTGCAAATATACACGTCTCATGAACACAATCTGCTCTAATGCAATGATTTTATTCAGATATAATTGTGTTATCGAGTTATTATGAAATTAAGTTTTGTAGCCTACTGTTTGTGCTGTGAATTGCACTTCTGTTTGGAAAAAGTATATATAATAACTAACAGTTCATATTAATGGCCTAATAACGCAGGCAAAAAAATAAAAAATTAAAAAGCAAGTTGATAGAGTTTGTTCAGCTTTATATAATTATAAACCTGTCCTTGTTTAAATTGTGAAAGATGCTAAAACGTCTTAAATGAAGCAAACGTGTCAGTAAACCTATTCTAAATATTATATCATAATGTATATATCATGATGCATAAGAAAAGCCACGCTGTTGTATTAACTCTGCACTGTTGAATTCTTGCACAGTGTTCATTAATGTCGGGTCTCGCTTCTATAAACACTGTGTTAATTCAACCCAGGAGATTTTGGAGGTAAGCAAGAGAAAAGACAAGGATTTTCTAAAGACAAGGAAATAATTTAGCTGAGTGCATTTTAGGCCCAGCTGAAAATTAGGGTGTAAATGAACACTGTTGCGTCTGTCAGTTTGTTGAGCTCTGTTTAATGCAAGGAACAAAATATTAGCATGCAAACTGTGCATCACTTTATTGTAAAACAAAGCCGTGCAAAATAGTGTTGGATTAACACCTGCAGTGTCTAATTAACTCTAAACCAATTATTTGAACTTACCAGAAGTGTGAGTTTACTCCTGAGAAAGGAGCTCTATAAAATTCTGTAGAGCTATAAACAGAAAGGTGGACATTTTAGAAAGTTCATGCACAGCCACGGATATAGATATATATGAGCTTTAAAAAGTTATTAGTTATTATTTTTAATGCAACAAAAAATCATAAAGGCCTCTACAGTGCGCACACAGTCAAAACGCCCCCTCCAACCCCCCGTTTAAAGCTCACTGAGAGAGTTTTGTGTGTGCATAAGTGCAGGTGAATTAAAGGCGAGCGCGCGCGAACATCCATCACCTGGTGCAGTCAGGGCGCTGATGCCGGAGCTCGCGCTTCGCTGTGCCGCGCGGAGTTAACGGGAACCGTAATTTATTTCCGATAGAAGGCGCTCATCGATATAGAGGGACATTAAAGCGAGAAGACACGGCGCTCATTTGTGTGCACCGTTCACTGAGACAGCTCTAAAGTGCGGCCATTACAGCTCCAGGCCGCTTACACCAACTTAGAGCACTTAAGTTCACTGCTAGAGATTTCCCTGGACAATGATAAATGTTTTGCTTGGCCATTTCTTATATTTAGGTTTATACTCTATTGATATTTACCCATAAATCCGCATCCTTATGAACTACACCTTTGCTTACAGCTGCAGCTAGCTTAACTGAAATTAGGCCTAGATGATGCCTAAAATAGACTTTGCACATGCAGCATTACGAATTTCACCATTTCCCAGGCTAATCGTGTCGATTTAACACTTTGCAATTTGGTTACATCTTTACAAACAACAAACACTTCACAGCATTAGAGAACAATGCCTGAGCAGTAGGGTATGTGGTGGCGGGTTTACCTTGCATGTCTGCTTTGCCAGATCCTGTCCGGTTTTGCACCGCGCTCTCACTCCTTTCTCTGCTCCCAACTTTCTGACCTACACGATTGCTCCTCACCCCGGGTCAGAAAACATCATTAATCAGTGTCAGTCGATATATTGATCTGATTTATCGATGAGCAGGGAAAGCGAGAGCGTGCTGCCCCGCGCCAAACAGGCCAAGCTTTCACACTCCTACCGCTTAAGCCCCATTTCAGCATTTCGCCTCGAAAATGACATATTAGGCTACTGAAAAGGACATTCAGTGGGTCAGATATTTAATTACCTCATAAATGAATGACTAATCCGCTGTTAAATATTTTGATTTGCATATCTGTCTTTTAATGATGCGCATCAGGAACTCACCTACAGTGTATTGGATTAAATTTATTTTGAAAGTTTTAACTCCTCCAGGCTTAATGTGCATCTGTGTCGAGCTGGCCTGTATGAACACTATACACCCTAAGAGTTAGCACAACATTTGCTTAATTCAGCATTTAAGATTTTGCTTTGTTTCATATTTAGCATTTATGTGCATTGGACAACATAATTCCGAAATTGCAGGGGAAAATATACTAAGTTCATATTTTATGCATAATATAGGCAAAAAAATATTAAGCTTGACAATACTTTTCCTCAGAAAGGGAAAAGAGTTCAACAGATGCTGGGGCAGACCGCGTATATATACAAATAATGCAATCGTTCAGGGGATTGGTGGAAAAAGCGCGACTTCAGGACCACAGACAGCGTGCGCGTGACCGCGAGATTTACACACGGGAGCGCGCGCTCGCGCTCGGACGCGGACGCCCAGCTCCGGTCTCTCGGTAGAAGCGCTGTTGCACAGTGAATGAGCCGCACGCGTACATCGTCCACTCCACACAAACACACACACGCGCGCGCGCACACACTCGCGCGCGCGCACACACACACACAGAGACGCACAGACACATAGACACACACAGTGACCCTGCTGAAAGCGTGAAGGCGGCGAAGAAGGAGAGCGAGTGTTTACAGCACCATGCTCGACTGACTGATCGTCGAAGCTCACAAATCGATGGATTGGTTTTGAAATCGTTTTCGTGAAAACAAGAAGTAGAAGAGGAAAAAGAAAACAAAAGAAGAAATCTGCTTCTGTGGAGGTTTGTGGAGAGCGCGCGCTGTGCGGAGAGCGAGTGACAGAGCAAGAAAGGGAAAGAGAGAGAGGTAGAGAGGGAGGGAGGGAGGCAGAAAGACAGTGTTTCTTCAATATGGAACTTACAATGGAGAACATCGGCAACATGCATGGCGTCTCGCACTCGCAAGCGGGAGAACTGATGAACGCCTCGCACGCGAGACCGTCGTCATCAGCGTCCCACCGGAACCTGGTGTCGCACGGGCGCTCGGCGATGGTCTCCAGCATGGCTTCTATCCTGGAGGGCACCGCCGGCGAGTACCGGCCCGAGCCAGCACTATCGGGCCACCTGCACCCAGCGATGAGCATGTGTGAGTCGGGCATGAGTCTGTCCAACACGTACACGACGCTCACTCCGCTCCAGCATCTGCCCCCGATCTCGACCGTGTCGGACAAGTTTCACCACCCGCACCCGCACGCGCACCACCACGCCGCGCACCAGCGCCTCGCCACGGGCAACGTGAGCGGAAGCTTCACGCTCATGCGAGATGACCGCGGCCTGGCCTCCGTCAGCAACCTGTACGGACACTATCCTAAAGACATGTCCGCCATGGCGCCTCCCCTGTCGCCGCTGTCCAACGGTCTCGGCTCTCTGCACAACTCTCAGCAGGCTCTGTCCGCATACGGGCCGAGCGCGCACCTCGCCAACGACAAGATGCTCTCCGGCGGCTTCGACTCCCATGCGGCGATGCTCTCGCGCAGCGAGGAGCACATAGCCCGCAGCCTGGGGGGCCACGGACATGGCATGATCTCCAACCTGAACGGCATGCACCCGCACGGACACCTGCACTCGCAGGCCAACGGATCCATGCTGGCCGAGCGCGAGAGACACGCGGCCGCGGGCGGGCATGGCGTCGGCGGGAGCGGTGGCGGCTCGGGCCAAGTGGAGGAGATCAACACGAAGGAAGTGGCTCAGCGCATCACGGCCGAGCTGAAGCGCTACAGCATCCCGCAGGCCATTTTCGCGCAGAGGATCTTGTGCCGCTCGCAGGGCACCCTGTCGGACCTGCTGCGCAACCCGAAGCCCTGGAGTAAGCTGAAGTCCGGTCGCGAGACCTTCCGGAGGATGTGGAAGTGGTTACAGGAGCCCGAGTTTCAGAGGATGTCCGCGCTCAGGTTGGCCGGTGAGTGCGCGCTCACGTTTGTAAGTTTTGCAATTGTTTAATGACCACATTGTTAAAACGCCAAATGTGACAGAATTAATGTCACTATAGCATGCCATTATACCAGAGTAACATCTGCAGCGTTGCCAGATTGGATCTCCATCAATTCTCTACATGCACTGTCAAATTTAACTCACCCAAGAATTACAATACTTTCTATTCAATCCAGTGGGTTTTCAGTGGAAAAAAACCCTCCAAAATCTGGCAACACTACATATCTGCTCACCATGTCACTGCTTATCTTATTTTCATCCTCCTTCCAGTGAAATCAGGGCGAGTGGGTAATGTTTACACTCTCATCCTCGAGAGAGGCAAGCGTTTAAACAAAAAACACCTTCTTTAGGCTAAAATATGGCTTCGTCCAGTCTTATTCCAAAGATTCTATTAATTGTGGAAATACAACTATCATATTATCATATTTTTAGAATCCATGTATGATGTTCTAGCTGTTCTATATAAAGCCGACAATATGCTACAGAGAGCTCAGGTGTTTTCAGTTGCCAAATGTTGATGAAATAAATGCAAACACTTTTAAAAACGTCAAAAAACAAAACAAAACAAAAACATGCATATAGTAAACTGCCCGTGCTGAATGATCACACAGGCCCCGTGTGTGTCCAGTTCAGCTGCACACAATAAACATTACAGAATTCTATGTAACCTTCTGAGTTAATTTTACACTCAGGTGTTATTGCAGTGCTTAAGATTTTGCTGAGTGTGTAATTAAGCAGTTGCACATGGTTGAAGCCTGTTCGCGCTTTTGGAAAGATTTAACACAGAAAAGGAGAGGCTCTGAATGAGTGCTAAACTGGATGGCCATCAGACATTTAAGAAACGATTTCCTGTCAGCGGCTTGATGAGTGTGTACAGACCGCTCTCTCCCACAACAGATGGGGGGATCTCTCTCTCTCTCTCTCTCTCTCTCTCCCAGGCCGTGCACAGCGGGCTTTCCTGCAAAAGGTCACTTTTTGTGTTTTCGGCCATGTTAACCCGCGTGCACCCCCTCCAGTCAACCGGAAATGAAACCTCTCGAGGCCCTGTGTACAGTAAACTCCTTCACTTCATTAAGAGACCCTGAGCCATGCCTATCTCTCGCCATCTCTCTAAAAACAGAGTGATCATTTATAAAATATAGCTATTACGCTATCGTTATTATAGAATAATTATTATTATTCTATAGTAATTTCTATTATTCTATATAGTATAATCACTACCTGGCTGTCAGATTCTAGTGTCTAATCACTTCAGACTATTAATTATAAGCTCATCTATTGTCTTTGTAATTGCGCTTCTTTATTTGAGCTTTTGATTCTGTCCATTGTCCCCTGTGGTGCCTTATAATGCTAAAGTAAAAAAAAAAAAAAAATCCACAGTTTTAACCATTTAAACTGTTAAACCTCCGTAAGAAGTCAGCTTTCTTTCTTTCTTTCTTTCTTTCTTTCTACAAAAAATAAGCAGTATATGCCGTATGCCATATCATTTTTGCGTCCTTTGGTCCTTTCTCCCTTTTTTCTTTTTCATTTTCCTTGTTGTATTTTGTGGGTAAAACACACTTACTTCAGAGCTCTTAACACCCCAGTGATCAGCCCTGTTTAAATGCTGATTACGCAGCACAGATGAATCTCCAGCTGGCCTACAATTTATTTATTCCCCCTTTTTTTTGCATGAACATTTTGATCTCTTAACGCAAAATATTCTGCCAATATTAGTGCATCCTATAGGGACAAAAGAAACATCCCACCTCAGGCCTTTTGAGTGTTCGCCTCACGTTGGGATCCAGTGTGACCTCCAGCCGATCAGAGCCGCGTCCCTTTAAATGGAGCGCCCAGATCAATACTCGATTGAGAAGTGGAAGCGCGGATATAAGCGCACTGCTGCTCTCCGGATTCAACTGAGCTCGCTATGCTTTTAACGCTTTCCTATTAAACCGTGACACGCTCATTTAGGTATTTTATGACAAATGCTGGCATTTGGATTTCGCTGCGCCGCTGTTGCCATTTGGATTTCAGCCATTCTTTGGGAAAGGAAGCCATTAGTGTGAATGTAAATATTAAAACACAATTATACAACTGATTTTTTTTTTTTTTTTTTTGCAGGTTATATCCAATACCATATCACTCCAGAGAATTACTGATAGAATTATACACTCTCAGACAAAAAGCCAACCTTTCGTTGTGCTATCTTCAAGGGTATCTTTTACTTTTACGCGCATGTAGTGCGTATTAAAGCTTAAAGGAATTATGGTCCATGTCTATAGCTAAAATCATTTTAAAGGTAAGGTGAAATAAATAATAAAGGCACATGTGATAAAAGTACCACCCCAGCAACAAGGAAAGAGACAGTTCAGACTTTTATCTGAGTGTGTGGATATTTTTTTCATATAGGTTTGGGAAGAATAAGTAGCAATCAATATGGATTAATATGATAAAGTCTTGAACATAGGTTTTGTTAGAAGTAAATCCCAAAATGAAAGGTTGATAGAGATGCTGTGCCATGAAACCATGCAGAAATATTGCTTTCCAATAGGGCTATGGGAAATTCAATGACTGCTTAGACATCTCTACATCCATTTATCGGTCAAACAATGAATTCTGCAACTGCTGGATAGTTAAAGGAACCAAAACAATGTAAAAGGCAAATATAACTGTTTGAATCAATGTATAATGCATCAGAAATAATATGAAAAGCATTCCAAATTATGCCTACTTTTCAAAGGTCATGTTTGTCAGTGCCAGCGTGATTATAAAATAGCACAACTAGGCAGGAAAGGGATGTAATAGCTTTAAAAATGCATGCCTCCACAGACAATGAACTGTAAATATGGTGGACAATATGGCTGAAACCCCATCTGTTCACCATCCCACTATCCCATCCACAGATGCATATTCATCTGACATTCTCCATTCAAATCAACTCAGAGTTATTAATCTACAGTGCATGCTGTGGTGAAATACTTCACTCTATAGAGTTAGGGTTATAATATCAAATTTATTATGATCCCAATCGATGCAAGATTGGAATCTCTTTCTCTTAGGCTTGTGGAGGAGGTATGGATTGCCCGTTCCTGGACCCTTGAGACAGGGTCTCGCGGTTAGGGAGGGCAGCATTAGTGACCTGCACGCGGACACACGTCCAATCTGGGCGCGTTTGAATGCCTAATGGATAGCCGTGATTAATTGCTTCTCAGCACAGTCAAGACACTCTCTCTCTTTCTCTCCCTCTCATCCATAATGATTAAATTATTCATTAACAGAAATAACAGATGTTTTAAGACCTGGGGAGAAATAATTGCTAAAGTATGGCATTGAAAGTGAAAAAAAGAAATTAGTTACAGTTTTGTGGACCTGATGGACTTTCATGATGGACGTGATTGGATCTGATATCATTTATTTTAATGAAACATGGTACTGAACTATCTTAAAGTTACAGATACAAAGACACACCTGCGTAGCACAAATCAAGAGCTCACCAAGTCAGACATCTGACTTCCTGCTGAATCTAAGACACTTCTGCTTGAATTATTCCTGACTACATGCTCTCCAGGCCACAAGTCTGAACAGGCTGAAGTGTGACAGTGTGAAATAGTAAAAGCCTGTTTGTGAAGACCCCATGCAGGATCTCAGTGGGTTGATTATAGTGTTGTTATCACTCTGTGGCTTCAAGGTGAAGGGGATGACAGGGTTCAATCATCTAGAAGAGAACGAGTTAAAAAGTCACTGCGAACCTCTTGTTAGGTTACTTCACTTTCCCGTAGTGTCTACTATATTGTCTCAAATTGGTCTAAATTGGTCTGTAATGATATCTGTAGCAAAGCTAAACTCCTGCTTGTGTACTCGCTTTAGCTAAGCTTGGTCAATCTGATCATGTTTTGAATAAAAGTGCCTGCTAAATGAATTAATGTAGACCTAGTTAGTAGGTAAAGCATGTTTGAGTCCAAGCTGTCAATGTTTGAGCATTATTATGGACCATTTAGCATAATCTCACATGCTAACAGGCCCCTATTAGCTTTCATTCATTATAAGAAATGTTAGCATTATTGTATGAGGTAGCTATTCTTTTACAGAAAGTCAATGTCGAAACTGCAGTAGAAAAAAAATGGCTTGGTAGAAAAATACTTGGGTGAAGTCCAGCATTTCTGTAGAATAGGCTATAGCGCAGAGAGATATTACAAGAGCTCTCCAGACTGAGGAACATACTCGTAACAAGGCCTTCCCAATGCAGACCAACGTCAAGTGGTGTGTGGGATTTAATTAAGAAAGCCTCAGCAGTACCTTTTGTCTTACAAACGATTTTGCTGTGAATCTGAGCTCATAAGGGTGAAACACGGGGTAAGATTTGAGTCATTTGGACCAAGAATGAGGTGTTGTTAATACTTAAAGCCTTGCATAATCAATAAATGGCCACTCAGTATCACCAGAGCGCTCTGTTTGATAACCAAATCGAAATATAATTGGATGTAATATGGTAATAGGTAACTATACGCAATCCTGATTGGCATTTGGGCGACTATATCGTCATCTGTCCAGATATTGTGATCTATATCTTATAATTTAAATTTATGCCCAAGAATTGAACACTTTATGTATCATATGAAAAATCTTGCACACAGTGTAGGAAGAAAACAATGACCTTTGTCTCGGTGTGCACTGCATGCGTCAGGCTTTGACTGCACTTCTGTATGCAGACATATGAATTTATAATATTATTTGGTCACGTAGTGTACTGTCTCGTTATGCAGCCTGGGGATGAATTAAAGTCAATTCAATTTAACATGCAATATCTGTGCCTTTTCTCTATGAATAACAAGCAGCAAGGTAACGGCTTTAGTGAAGCAAATACATCAAATTGCTCATCTCAGGAAATATCATAATTAAATGTAAGTTGAATCCAAAAGTGAAAGTCAGCAGTTGGTGAGAATCGCTGGCAGTGACAGAATCACAGAATCCGCCGCTGCCGTTCTGCCCGGCCACATAGCGCCATTTAAGCTTGTGCTGCTCCTGCGGCTTTGTCATTCTCATATGTTTGCCTGGCTTTGCACGTATGAGAGATCAATAACATAGCTTCCCATCCCCCCTTTCTCCTCTCTCGCTTCTCTCTGCAGCACATCACAAAAAAAAATGGCCTGCCATCCATTACGACTGCCACAGTAGTACTGAATAAGATCTGTTGATGGGGTAGATTTACCAATTCAGAGACATGCAGACATGTAATGCAATGGCTGACATTGTAAGATGCTGAAGAGAGTTCTAGCCAGTGACGAAAAGAAATGTCCAGTAGGGCAGAATCCTTTGATGAAGTGCTTTGAAATGACTCCATGTTCATCCTAGTCGTGGCTGAAGTGTGTTTGTGTGTGTGTGTGTGTGTGTGAGTTATTAATGCGTGTGTTTTAATGTGTGAACTGTGCCAGACATGAGCGTGATGTGTGACTGAATATAGGCGCTCTAATCAATGTCTAGGATTTAAGCTTTAGTTTTCCCTCACTTTTCTCAGAATCTGTCCAGAGGTTTCGTACATCAGCAAATTTGCAACAGAAGCATTCAAAAAACAAGATTATGGAAATGAACCCATGCACATATATAACTATTTGTAGTTTCTGGGCAAACTGAAGCCCTGTTTCTGACATTATAGTTTAAATTATTGCACATTAAACCACTTAACCTCCCAACGTATTATTCACTTATCTACACTGAAGCATATTATTCAGTAATTACTATAAATTGTTCCATAACAACAGTTAAGCAGTCAACAGTTAAGTCTGGATCTGCTGACAGGTCTCAAGTGTACTTATAATAGTATAAACCTCATCATCTAAAAGACTTAAATAGAAACAGACATCTTCCATTTGTGTAACTTATATCCAGATGTCTGTGTTTATAAGTAGAAATGCATTAAACACAAAAAAGAGCGAGTCCCTGATGGTCTATTTTTAAAATAGCTTCATGTCAGGAGCCAGAATAAGACACAAAGACAAACACACAAACACACACACACACACACACACACACACACACACACACAGAGCTTCTGCTTCTTTCAATTCAAAAGAATTTTAAAAAATCTGTGTGGTATCTCCTCTCATCTCCTCCAAACTGTGGAAATGAATGTAAATATGCTTCAAACTCCCCAAAACGTCGAATCGTACGCGAAGAAATGTGTGCTCGGCGAGATAAAAGCAGACGGCGGGGCACTGCGATTGATTGAGGGTGGGAGAGATTTGACTTTGTGAAAAGCAGCAGATCGAGGCGAGCTGCTGAAATGATCGATTCGGGCGTTAATAATTGATAAGCGTGAGGGGAAGGCGGGGAGGGAGGCGAGGGTTGTGGCTGCTGTAACCAAGTCAGTTCTCGGTAAGCAAAGTGGAACGTGCGGTGAATGTTTAGAGACAACATTAATGTTGCTGGAGATATATGGCAGGATGGGTCAAAACCGGAGAATCCGGGCCAAGCACTCCTGAAGCGTAGGAATATTTAGAGGATGTGGTTAGGGGGAGTGTGTGGAAGATGCGAATAGTCTCAGAGAGAGCATTTGCTCATTTACATGCTCTACTCATTATCATTTCGTGTTCGTCAGCAAATACAGTACAGTGCAATCCAAGGTTGTAATCATTTGATATTTGAAGGTTGGAGAGAGGCATGTATTGTGTTCAGGGTCACAGAGTGTGTGTGTTTGCATGTATATACGTATGGACACGTGTGTAATGTATAGCTATGTACGCACGGGTTTACTGTATATCCTTCCATGTACTGTATGTGTGAAAGCAAGACAGGAGTACTCATGGGAGACATTGTGTGTGTGTCTGAGTGTGTTGCAATATTAGTGTGAAAGTGCGTGTGTGGGCATGTGTGCGTTATGTGTGTGTGTTTATGAGTGTGTATGTGATTGGGTTATAGAGTGTGCCTGTGCTATATATTGTTAAGGTTTATCTGACTTGAATCTCTGACTCTGAATCTGTATTGATTTCCTTTCCCCTGCTCTCTCTCTCCCTCCATCTCTGGGGCTCCCACCAGCAGCAGCTAGCCAAGCAGACACACACA